>NC_134825.1:183715239-184015239 GCF_004210375.1 Tachypleus tridentatus | reverse complement strand
ATCGTTCCAAATTTGTATAGTCTGATAATTAATATTAATTTCAATGAAAGCAGGCCACGTACTTAGATAAAAACTATAAATAAACCCTGTGTTGTTGTTGTTGTGTTTTGTGTGTGTGAGTACAAATCTACACTTTGAGCTATTTGCGCTGTGTTCTCCGTGGAGAATATAACCTCAAATTTTAACGTTTCAAGTTTTTAAGCTTATCGCTTATCGACCGGGGAGCATCTAGTTTGAGTATAAACAATTAAATAGGCTGATCTCACATTCTCATGCACAAAGAATATAATGTATTATTTAAAATTTGGGTATCCTCACTATTAGCGACATTTCTGGCCATAAACCCAATAACATCCTACGATGTTTGGGCAGCTTAAGAGATTTAGGTTAGCCCTAAATTCATATAATAAGTTAACAAAGCAAAATGATCTCTATAACGAAAATGCAATATTAAAAAAAAAAAAGATTTATCTTAAAGTTGAACGCAAAATGTTTATTAGGAATTTTTAATCTGTAAATCATGGTTGACCCCCTAACAGGAGACGAAGTATCTGTGTGATGTTTGTAGTCTAATAACATCAAAAAAAGAAAAGGATATTTAAAGAAAACTCATACACCAAAGTATTTTAATATCCATAAAATAATAAAGTGGTTGTATAAATTAGTTTATGGTTGGTATGAGAAATGAAAAGGTTACAATTATCATAACACCAAAGTGTTTGTAACAAACAACATCAGAACATTATCTAAGTTCGAGATTATTCAGTCCAGAGTATTAAAAATTAAAACGAGATATTTTCAGTTGTTTTTTTTTCTTTAGGTCAGTATTGGGAGTTGTCTTCGTATTATTTGTTTCGTATTATTTTGTACAAAAAAATTCAAGCTATGCTCATCAGTGTTCCAAATATTTCAAAACATAGTTTGGATGTCTTTTAGCTTCTTGCAGCAATGTGATTATTAGATGGATGTTAGTTCTTACTCTTAGATTATTCTAAATATAATACGTGGATGTGTGGTGGATGCAACAGGTCAATGTGAAATAAGAAATACGTGA
The DNA here is from genome assembly GCF_004210375.1 of Tachypleus tridentatus. Taxonomy (NCBI): domain Eukaryota; kingdom Metazoa; phylum Arthropoda; class Merostomata; order Xiphosura; family Limulidae; genus Tachypleus; species Tachypleus tridentatus. The sequence continues at coordinate 184,014,185 of NC_134825.1, read as the reverse complement.
TACATGTTTATATTTATAGTCCAAAATACATAATATATCCATTTCTATTTATAGTTTATGTTTATCTCTTTATGCCTTTGAAAATAAGTTTATGGAGAGAAACCTAAATGTGTAGATTGTATGAACAGATTTGATAATTTCGAATATGTATAGTACATTGATGGTCCGAACATATACATATTTAAAGATAGGATTTTACGTTTCAAAAACATGGCGTCTCTATGACCAGAATCAGTAAATCAAAATACCTACTTCTATTAACCACAATACCAAATAATCCACTTCTATTAACCACAATACCAAATAATCCACTTCTATTAACCACAATACCAAATAATCCACTTCTATTATCCACAATACCAAATAATCCACTTCTATTATCCACAGGGTCAAATAATCCACTTCTCTTATCCACAATACCAAATAATCCACTTCTATTAACCACAATACCAAATAATCCACTTCTATTAACCACAGGGTCAAATAATCCACATCTATTATCCACAATACCAAATAATCCAGTTTTATTAACCACAATACCAAATAATCCACTTTTATTAACCACAATACCAAATAATCCACTTCTATTATCCACAATACCAAATAATCCACTTCTATTATCCACAATACCAAATAATCCACTTCTATTGACCACAATACCAAATAATTTACTTCTATTATCCACAATACCAAATAATCCACTTCTATTAACCACAATACCAAATAATCCATTTTTATTAACCACAGAGTCAAATAATTCACTTCTATTAACCACAGAGCCAAATCATTATCTTTTATTGATTATATAGACAAATAATCCACTTCTATTAACCACAGAGCCAAATCATTATATACTATAAATTATATAGACAAACAATCCATTTCTATTAACCACAGAGTCGAACAATCCACTTTATTTACCCCAGTCGAACAATCCACTTATATTAATCACAAAACCAGAAGATTATTTCCACTTAGTTTATCAAATCTACGATATTCTGAGAAAACCTTTATAAATATTAATTATATCTGTCTGCATCAAGTGATTCAACGAATCAGTACACTTTGTGTACACGTAACGATCATACGTATGCTTAAAAGGACCGGAAAGGAAGGTGTAGTGATACAAGGATCATCCTGAGCCACAGTAAGCACATTTTAATGTATTAAAATATCATACGTAAGAAGATCCAAGAAAAAGTAACTTTTACTGAGAATTTTCTCAAATTTCTCTCAAGAGTATTGTTTGAAATTAACACAACGTTTAAAAATATCCATTTTTGGAAATAACTTTTGTATATATACTTTTGTTTTCCAAATTTATTATATTTATTTAGCAGAAATAATCTGTGCAAATTTACTGTGTTTATATACATCGATATATGTCACCTAGGCAACGTTTGTATTCACTGTAATAATCTATTCGACGTAAGATTTGTTACAAGTGAACTGTTAATTTACCTTCAGCAAAACATCTTCACAGATGTCGCCACTGTTACTACCTTAAATTCGTAATGTTATAGACATTTCCACCTTTTAAAAAACCCTATTATGTCTGTTGTAATAATCTAGAAATTTGTCATCCCTGTACTGATGGTGTAATAATTTTATCTCTCCCAACACTAATGCTTCGTAAGGCTGTCATTTGCTACAGATAGATATGGTGATATAAAGACGCCCAACAACACTGATACATTTTGGCTTTTTAACACTTCCCTGAATGATATATGTAACAACTAGATAAGTATTTATTCTAATCCTCTTTAGAAACACGTATGAAAGCTTATTATCATTGTTGTTTTTAACGTCAGGCCTACAAATTTAATATCCTAGTGAGAGAAAAATAGGGTATAAAAGACATACAACAGTATTGTTACCTTTTATCTGAAGAAAACAAGCTACACCAGGATATAGTTACGTGCTAATAAGTTAAACTGTGATTCACTACTATATAACCAATCAGAAAGTGCCATACAAGTATAATGCCTATAGAAGTACAAACAGGCATACTAAGTATAGTGGTGGGACTATAAGTCCAGTTATATTCATAGGATTGAAATGTTGCATAATTAGTGTGTGAAAATTTGTGGCAAGGCTTCATGTTTCAGTAAGACCCTGAAGAGAATAAGTAAAGATGTCAAAGTTGATAACAGAAATGTTCAAGGAAATAGAAAAACTGATGTCTTCAATTGTGGTGTTCAGTATCTCATGGTACGTTCTTTAGGAGATGTACAATATTAGAGTATAAGTCTTCTAAAGTTCTCTTGATGAAAATATAGCTACTCGAAGACCTATGCTGACAAAAACAGCGGTCAAAGAGGGATCTTGAAAGAGATGGAACTCCTCTTTGTGATCCATTTGTACCTTCCAGAAAACCAGGGACACTCCGATTTAACCCCCGGATGTAATCAAACTGAAAAGTAGAAATAGACATCGGATCACAAACAGCAAAGTGGGAAACGTGTTATTTATAGTATAGAGTAGAACAGTATGATGGTTAAAATGTAACATACTCAGTGAACCATGGTAGAGAATCATTACATGTTTTGGGCTGAATCTTGGGCAATGTTCTTGGTGGTCTACACAAAAGTGAAGACACCCTGAGTGCTGACAGGAACAGGCAGAAACAATGTATCATACCATTTTTCTGAGAAGACGACTCGTCAGTCGAAGATTGATCTTCCCGGCAAGAATATGATCCCAAAGCAAACGTGGTAAAACTATATCTCCATGAACATTCCAAATAATGGCTTAGTATACACATAGGCCTAATATCAACATTCTTGTGTATAGACTTATGCAGTACCTGAGTCGGTCGAAGAGCGACCAGACAATTAGGCTGTATGTTTGGTAGTAACACAGGCAGTTAGTTTCAGTAGTCATACGTTAATAAACCACTATGTAAAGTACAAACTGCTATGACATTTGTAGAACTTATTCACCTTAATTTAGTATTGTACGTTGTAACGTTTCTAACCGTATAAACATCTAACTAGTTACCGTTACTTGTTTACAATTCCTGTATCTATACATAACTATTTCCGTTACAATAAGTTAAATACGACAGAAATAGTAATTTCCTGATAAATATTTTAATAATTATTTATTATTATTTGTATAGTGCTTTTTTACCGATAACAGTTCGTAGCTTAGTGAACAAATGTACCTAAAAATTTATAAAAGAAACAAAAAATACACACACATTTAATCTATTTATAATTCATTTGCAACATATTTATTTATTTTTTATTATCTGGGACAATAAGTTGTTCTTATTGCGGATAAAAAAATATATTTTGTCAACGTATTTAATCGTAAAATCTACCAAATGCAACTATCTGATGCGTTAAATTAATTATATGGAGCAACATTTTATAAATTTCAATGTAAATGGACTGAAATTGTAAGTTTTTCCCAGTTAGGTTGTTTTTGTTTGTACTGTCGTTTCTGTACTAGAGTTACATATAGTCGTTACGTTCTTCCAGTAACTAATGTTATATTCTCTTAGGTGTGTTTGATCTGCTACATATACTAGAGTGTGATTGTTTTGTAAACTGTGTGCGCAGAGCCGAGAATTTAATACAAACGACCAGACTGGAAGAAATGAAAATAAGGTATTTATTTCTCTAAAGAGTAATCACTAACCGAAAGAAACAAAACACCTGATCAAAGTTGTGTTGTGTAAGTTTGACTTTAATTTGTAATAAGAAAGGAAGAACTTTGTATTCTGTTAACAGATTCCGTAAAAAATTAAAACCAAACTAAACTGGGAGAAAATACAACTGTGTCATCGCACAATAACTTAATAGGACAATGCTATTGTAATGTTGTTCTTTTGTTGGTGGATTCTTTTAAACAAATTTGTGAAAATAATTCAAAATTCAGTGCAATTAAGCTTTAATAAATGAGATTATTTTTTTCCTTTAACGTTTCTACTCGCTTGTACACTGTCGTAAATTCTGATGGCCTGCGTTATAAATGACGTACACCAAGGCAACTGGCACCAATAACCGTGATAGCTCACCTATTTACTCCATTAGCAGCTCTGAAACAACTGTACTTATAATCTAGTTTCGAATGTTCGAGAAAAACTTGGCACAAAATTAGAACATTTAAACCTTTCTAGGCTTATCTTAACATCTTACATCGTCTAGTTAACATGGAATTTATGGTGCTAAAATAATAGCTTACAACAATAAAAATTAACATGTAATCATGCTGATAACATTACCCTACAAAACCCAAATAATCGTCACAATTTATTGTTTCATTATACTTTCAATGGCGGGTTAGCAAACGGTTACGCCCTCTCTTCATCCAAAAGAAAATTGTAATTAATATATACGTTACTGCAATATGAAATCTTAGCGATGTTAAATTTCGGACCTTCACGATACACTTAAATCACGAAGAGATAGTTTAAAAAGGTTTGAAACGATAAACATATACTACGTTTAAACCTAATTACGAAGAAACATAGAACTATGAAATTAATATGAGAGAAAGATCTGACGAGATGTAACGTTGTGTGTTCTATGTAGTCACGTGACACTTGTTCTTGACGTGTGTATTGTTTCAGTATAAACTGTTGTTGATCAAAGATAGAACTGTGACTAAACCTTTCGAGTTTCTTGTTTTGTTTTTCCGTAAGATATCTAGACTTAACGTGTCTCACTTCTGTTTTTCTCAGGTTGGTTGTACATAACAAACTATATTTATTATTTCTACTTACACTCTAACCTTCATTTATTTTTATGTTCATCCATACCAGTACTAAAGCATTGATTTCTACTCATATAAATTATTTTCGTTGTCGTGAAACGTAATTATATTATTATAACATTTTTATTTTAATGAGTCTCTTTTGTATTGAGTATTGTTTCAGCTTCGTTTGGTGGTTTATTAAACGGGCGAATCAACAACACCTTTCGTGGCTTAATTAATAGTTAAAGAACAAAGTCAAGAGTTAGGAGCTATATTGACAATTGTGTAAATTAAATGCTGTTATCTTCAGTTATTATGTTCATTTTTTCTTGTAAAAATTGTCGTGAAAATAATAAAGTATAATAAGTACATACGACTGCTTCGAAGTGTTTCTACACTGAAATAATACATTTTATTCGATGAGGCCAACATTTTATCAGACTTATTTACATAACGTAATGGTGTGTCGTCTCAGACGCAAACCATGTCGCCATCTATACGTTTTGATCAAAATAAATCTACAATCATTCAATAGACTATTAGAGTAATGCTCGCCAAGAATAGATTTCTGACTTGATAAAAATATCACAGCTATTTATGAGCTAAGATATTCGCGCTAATACACAATTTAGAACCAAATAACATAACATTTACTCGAAGAGAAACTTCAATGTTATCGATAAAATAAAAGCCAGATCCTAATTCATATATATCCAAAAACGGCTCGTTTGTGAACCTGATGATGATCGAAGAAGGTCAAAACGTTGTTCGCTCCTCTACGTAAAATATTTTCTCAACCCAAACGATCCGTTTTTACATATATATTTCTCTACAAATGGGTTTTCTCGACATCACAGATCCTAATTCAGTTCTTTGCATTTTTTATCACTTTTGTTATGAAAAAAGTGATTTCCTTAACCCCCCCCCCCCAAATGATTGGCTATTTTCATGAGAGAGTTGACTAATGAAAATTAGAACCTTATTGATTAATCAGAATTTGTTTTGAATTTTGCGAAAAGCTCGCCGTCCCTAACTTAGTAAGGTAGTAGGCTTTCAATAAAGTAGGTCTACAACGCTCTGAATTGGTAAGATTGTGATAACTTACCTTTAAATTTGCGTATGTCCTTGGTTTTACAATAGAAACGTTTGGTAAGAATTTCTCCCCGAATTCAAGCCCTTCTTGGAAGCTGACCCTCAGGTTCAGTGGAAAGTAATGATTTATTGACCTAGCCTGATGGTCTGATTGATATCAACTCCACTGATCTGTCTAGTATTATGTATATTAATGTTATGTATGTTACATTAATGTTATGAAAAATGTTATCTCACAAGTCAAGGGACAGTGAAGGGTTATACAACCATAAGTCAAATGTCAGCGAAGGATTTGACGACCACAGATCCAATCAAACGAAAATTGATATGACCACATAGGTCCAATAAAGCAAAGAACTGTGTGGCTATAGGCCCAATGAAATGGAATGGCCCTACAACCATAGTACGAATCAAGCAGAGAATTATACGACCATAGGTCAAATCAAACAAAATATTGTATGACCGTTGGTTCAACGACAAGTACGAATCCTATTATGGGAATTATTTGTGTTACTTCTTTGTTAATTATTTGCTCCCAAGTGGTACAGCGGTGAGTCTTCGGATTTACAATGCTAAAATCAGGGGCTCGATTCTCCTCGGTGGACTCAGCAGATAGCCTGATTTGGCTTTGTTATAAAAAAAACACATTTTAATTATTATATTATCCATAAAAACAGATCTTTCGAAACTATTACAATGCGCCTTTTTCTGGTCCATGTACGGAAGCACTAAACCATAACGTGTAAAAAAAATAAAAAAAATGAAAGTCTCAACTGGCACATATGAGATAATATGTCGTATGTTTAGATACGTGAATTATATGATAATTATGTTCAATTTAAAGGATTATTTTATAAACAATAATTACTTTATGTTTTCACAAGGATTACTTTATGAATAGAAATTACTTGGTGTGTTTGTTTAATAATTACGTTTCACGTCGGTTTCATAGTAAGCACACCATTGTCAATTTCAAGGTCCTCACATTGGTGTTACTGTTCCTTGAATATTATATACCTGTAATCACAACACACTGTATATTAAAATGGACTTCTTAAAAATTAAAGTTTTCCGCATGAAGTCTTTGCTTTCAGTAATTATTTAAATATTGTCTTTTACATACGAAGTGAGGCCTTTTTCTTTAAGTTTGTTAACTTTGCTGTTCAGGACGTCTGCACGTTTTGTTTTTTTTTGTTTGCATTTCGCGCAAAACTACTTGAGGGCTATCTGCGCTAGCCCTCTCTAATTTTGCAGTATAAGACTAGAGGGAAGGCAGGTAGTCATCCCCACCCACCGCCAACTCTTGGGCTACTCTTTTACCAACGAATAGTGGTATTGGCCGTAACGTTATAACGCCCCCACGGCTGAAAGGGCGAGTATGTTTGGTGCGACGGGGATTCGAACCCGAGACCCTCAGATTACGAGTTGAGTGCCTTAACCACCTGGCCATGCTGGGCCAAAATAAATAAACGCAAACCAGTTTCACAAGTTAATATTTTATTTCTCCTGTATTTCAGTCCTACCTCACATCATGCATTCAATGAGTTTCTCCAGATATTCATCAGTGACTAAGCGCCGTCCTTCTTTCAGTACTTCAAAAAGTTCATCTTCAGTGTTTAGCTTGTCATCTTTCGTTAATAGGTTTAACTCAGCACACAAAGTTTCAGTCGCATTGATATTAAGTGATATTTCCATATCCGTTCCCTTTTTTCTAAGATATCTTTTAATGACTGGAAATCAGGAAAAGTTCAGCTATTAACTAAATCCAATGTTAAAATTAGGATTTGAGATCTTGTCGAGTGTGTTCGAAAAACATATAGTTTTACACATTTTTCTGTTACCTTATAAGAGATATAAAAAATTATATACATTTTCGGAGGGGGTTAACTTTAATGCTCTACTCCCTGTACAGATATATATATATAATTTTTAAATAACATATATGTTATACTCATTAGCAATTAAACCGTGAAATTATGATACACCATACCTGTAAATATTTAAAATATGAAAAACTAAAACTTATATCTCGGCGATACAACGTGAATAAAATGGTAAAAATAAAATGTTTATTTTGTGTCTCTGTTTTTTTTGTTGTTGTTGTTTTTTTCATTAGCTATAGCGTGGAATTAATTGTAATGATATTTTTGTAGACTGTGTTACATATAACGTGATATGTATTTTTTATTATCATTATATTCTTCAGAAGAAGGGCTGATCTCATGTTAATAAACTCTGCCTTATTTTCCACTCGGTGGACTCAGCAGATAGCCCGATGTAGCTTTGCTAATGAGAAAACACACACACTTTTCCTCCTTTTACACGTACATCCTATCACAAATAACCTCAGGTGAATAAAACGGAAGTAGTCATAAACTGGCAATACCTTTGTCCGTATCAATATATTACATGACAAATTAAATTTACTAAATATAATTTTAAAAAATAATTGCTTTTTCCTTGTAAGTTACAAAACTACCAAAAGACTAAATATAAATAAATAAACAACTCCTGTTTATGTCACGTGCCAAATATATATCTGCAACCAATCAGAAAGCGTTGGACAAGGAAAACTATAAGTTCATGAAGCAGGAGTTGTATCGTAAGTGAGTTTTTGAAGAGGAGATATGGGTAGAAGTTACGAAGATTCGTGTTTTATTCGTGAGGTACTCCACCACATAGAAGGCTATGAAGGAATTTTAGCAATAGTTGGTTCACTCTTTATTGGCAAAGTTATCATTTCTATTGTCTGGAATTTATTTCAGGGTTTGTTTACTTATTGCTTCTCCTTTATGCGTCTACAATATTTCAAGAAGTTTGGAAAATGGGCAGGTAAGTCAACACTAATTCCAAATAGGTCTCGCGAATAACATAGGCCTATACCATAGTGTATCTACGTATTATAACATGCCATTCGATTTTTCATTGGATGTAATTTCATTCTCATTACAGTGTGTGAAGTTTTATTCTCGTGCTTTATCATGTTCTACGGTCATTATCCTTCTATTTAGCAAATATATTTTGCGATAATTAATCTTCCTGGTCGTAAGATGGCCAAACTTCCTAGAAGTTCAAGTCGTTCTGGCTAATATTCGGTAAATCACACCAAAGTAAATGTTATTGGTTGTATCGTTGTTGACGAGCCTACGAAGCTGACGAATCAATGCTTTCCATTTCTAACAGCAGTCTGTTTTAGTTTTCTTGTGTTGTATTATTGTTAGTTCACCTGCAAACCTGGAAAATTAAAAGTCCATTTTAAAAATCATTGAGACCAAATTAAATTTTGGGCGATTTTGAAATAAATGAAAATTTCGTGGCAAAATAGAAGAAAATAATAATAGAATCTTGACATGGGCAATGTTACCCAGTAGTTAGTATTGTTACCGAGTAAATACGTACCGAGGTCGGTACATGACCTAATTAACAAACGTCAGTGCGCCACGTCCAAGTTATAGTTCATATTCACTTTGCTTGTCATCAGTGTGATTGATGTATGGTTTTGTTTTTTATGTTAAAGTAATTACTTCTTTTAATTAAATCGAAACCATTACTCTGAATTATATAGTCTGGTTCTGTCTTGAAGTAATTGGATAAAAACTTTAGATAGGATTCATATTACTGAAATACTTTTTTAAATTATTTTATTTTGTAGCCATCAATTAATGGTTATTGTTTGTTTAGTAAATTAGTTGAATTAAAACAAGTCCAGTAATCATATCTGGAAGTTGTGTGACATTTTGTTATTCACCAGAACAGCTACAGTTAATGTAGTAATCAGTTGTTTGTTTTTTGCGTTTTTTGTGCTTATTGTAAACTAGAACTGTTTAATTTTTAGTATTCCAGTCTGATAAACAAATCTATCAAAAGATACATTTTTATAGTGCAAATCCATGAAATATTTTGGTTACAATAACAATATTCTCAACCTCCATTAGTTATGACAAAAACTTGCATTCTTTCAGAATAAAAGATGAAGGAAAACACTTGATTTTGCTGTTGACTTGGATTATTCTCTTTAGAACGTGGATGTTATTGCAATGAAATGTTTTGTGTGTGTATAATTCTATCAGAACTTGTTTGTTCCTTTAAGAAACACACCAGGCTACCTTTATACATGTAAGGGTACTTGTATGCATTGTTTTGTGTTTTTAACCAATGCATTTTTACATCTGATGAATCACAGTACTGAGTCTACAAGTAAAGTAAGTTTTTGATTTTCCTAAGGTTTCAGCTTTACTGCTAAAAATGTGTGTGCATACCACATGTGGTGAATACTGTTGAATTCTGTCACTGATCCTGCAGGAAAATCAGTTCTTCACACTTGACGTGTGACATAATTTTGATGCTGGAAGATGCCTGTAAAATTAGTTTTGTGAAGACTTGTTGGTCCACACCATGACACCTGCTACTAGTCCTCTCTTTCTTATCAAGAAATAAATGTATTTTTGAATTTGAGTATGTTATTAATTGTATCTTTTTGTCCAGCTGTTGTTTGTATACACAGACAAGACCACAGGTAAATATTTCACCTGGGTCATTCTTGTACCTCCACTAAGTTAAGTTGGCCTAAATTAGTGAGGTTACATGCACAAAAACATAACTATACTGTTATATATAGACACCAAATGTTTGTAACTGAGAAACTAAATCAGCATTTTGAATTAAATTACAAAACCGAATGTTAATAATTAACATTTAAAATAGCAAGTACACTTTTGACAAACTTGTGATCTAACTTGCATTTAATGAATTATTTTCTGCATGACATAAGACTGTGAGAGCTGCTATATTGATTGGAGGTCCTAGTAGTCCGATAGCATGCTGTGAACATCTGTTTAATTAACTAAACTTTTTATAAAAAAACTACAACTTTTGACTAAAGAACTGAACTACATCATCAGTTTGCTAAGTTGTACAGTTTACAGCTATTGTGGTTTCAAACTTGGACTGGTAAATGTATGTCATGATCAGAAACTTTCAACTTTTATTTAAACTGCTAGAAAGAAAATCGTGAAAAGATCTACCATATCAGATTTTAACTCTAAAACTTCAATGTTTTGATTTTTACCACAACAATTTGCAGCACCATTGTCACATTAGTCTTTCATTACCATTTAGTCTGAATTATTTTGCATTGTTTTTGTATGTTTTCCTAAGTTTAAGAAGTGCACTTCTCATGTCTTCAGTAAGCTCATTGTAAATATCTGATGTGAATGCTGATACTTTTAACCCTACAATTATTAGCTTAGTGTAAACTATTACTCAAACATACTTCTAACCCTAACATCATTAGTGTTAAGATTAAATATCTTTTCCTATAATATCCTTTCTGATACATTAAGTGGCACACACACACACACACACACACACACACACACACACACACACACACACACACACACACACACACACACACACGTTGTAGGATGAAGTTCCTTTATCTCCATAAAGGCCCTATAACACCCTGGAAACAGTTGTAACAGAATGCTAACAGTATATGAACAAAAGTCATCTCATGTTGTTCAGCCTGAGACCCTAGATACAAACATTGAGCCCATACCCCTTAAAACTGTATCGTACAATGACTGTAGCCACTACTCAATGTTGGGATTGTTTAGGTAGATGAAGGTACTTCATCACTGTCAGATATCCCTATGTGTAATACTTATCTAGTGCCAATCAGTATTGACAAAAGATGCAGAGATTGAACTCCAGTGAAACAAGAAAAACCCTAGTGTAACGTAGCATGGTGGACATTTGTTTTTGTAGGTGGTTTCCACATGACAAAGGGTTGTAGCTAAATGTGGATTCTGTGAACTAATGGAACAAGATGAAGCTTGAACTCCAGATGGCAAGTGGTCCTCTGAACTAGAGGAAGCCATAAACATTAGTATATAGTTGTCATCACCAACACATCTCTGACTGACTTGCAAGCAGTGCTATATAAAATTCAGAATAGTTGGTCCTCATGTGGCTGACAGTTAACAGCTTCATGTTAAAACCATCTACTGGATATGTGCCAAGACATACAGAGTAAAGCTACACAAGAGCTAACCACCTCTCGGGTCAGACTTGTACATCGAATCCAGCACAATTCTACTGACAAAATATTTATCTGCACTAGTAAGGCGAGATGAAAGTATAACTGTGGGGAGTCTTTGTCAGTGTTCTGCTGTAAAGAAACGAATTATGTGGTATAGCTATGAAAAACAAAAGATTGAGAATAGAGAGGATAGAACTTCAACCCACCAAGTTACAGAAGTAATCTTCTGTTAGTATATTACTTTTGTTTTTAAAATATTCAGAAATTCAGTGTTGACTTTAACCTTGTTCCTTGTTGTAAATACCAGCATTAGTTATACAAGATGTACGAACAATGGTACTTTGGTCAGAACATTGTAATTTAAGCAGGATGTGGTAGATTTACGTATCTTTATGTCCTTATCAGTGGTCACTGGTGGTACTGATGGCATTGGAAAAGAATATTGTAGGGAACTTGCTCGTCATGGATTGAATATTGTCATCATTAGTCGAAGCTTGGATAAGTTAAAGCTTGTGGCAGAGGAACTTGGTAAGTTGTTTGATATAGTAGGCTTTGTAATTGGTAATGTTAGAGTAAGTTGTATGATATAGTAGGCTTTGTAATTGGTAATGTTAGAGTAAGTTGTATGATATAGTAGGCTTTGTAATTGGTAATGTTAGAGTAAGTTGTATGATATAGTAGGCTTTGTAATTGGTAATGTTAGAGTAAGTTGTATGATATAGTAGGTTTTGTAATTGGTAATGTTAGAGTAAGTTGTATGATATAGTAGGCTTTGTAATTGGTAATGTTAGAGTAAGTTGTATGATATAGTAGGTTTTGTAATTGGTAATGTTAGAGTAAGTTGTATGATATAGTAGGTTTTGTAATTAGTAATGTTAGAGTAAGTTGTATGATATAGTAGGTTTTGTAATTGGTAATGTTAGAGTAAGTTGTATGATATAGTAGGTTTTGTAATTGGTAATGTTAGAGTAAGTTGTTTGATATAGTAGGTTTTGTAATTGGTAATGTTAGAGTAAGTTGTTTGATATAGTAGGCTTTGTAATTGGTAATGTTAGAGTAAGTTGTATGATATAGTAGGTTTTGTAATTGGTAATGTTAGAGTAAGTTGTATGATATAGTAGGCTTTGTAATTGGTAATGTTAGAGTAAGTTGTATGATATAGTAGGTTTTGTAATTGGTAATGTTAGAGTAAGTTGTTTGATATAGTAGGCTTTGTAATTGGTAATGTTAGAGTAAGTTGTATGATATAGTAGGCTTTGTAATTGGTAATGTTAGAGTAAGTTGTATGATATAGTAGGCTTTGTAATTGGTAATGTTAGAGTAAGTTGTATGATATAGTAGGCTTTGTAATTGGTAATGTTAGAGTAAGTTGTATGATATAGTAGGCTTTGTAATTGGTAATGTTAGAGTAAGTTGTATGATATAGTAGGCTTTGTAATTGGTAATGTTAGAGTAAGTTGTATGATATAGTAGGCTTTGTAATTGGTAATGTTAGAGTAAGTTGTATGATATAGTAGGTTTTGTAATTGGTAATGTTAGAATGTCACTTGTTACCTTAGTTGTTCTTTGTTAAAGCATTTTAGTTTCCACCATAACTTAGAACCATGAAAAACAGTGTAGAGATTTCTTATTCAGGTGTTACATTAACCTGTTACAGAAGTAGATCCTTCCTGCTTCAGATAAATTATTTAATTCATTATTCACTAAATAGATGCTTTTTTTCATTTTTGCTAAATTATCATTTGTTTGTTAGTACTATTACAACTGCTTTATACTTACCCAAACTTCTAAGTAGATAAACGTAGTTTGTCACAAAAACTGAGTCTTTGTTTATAGGAGACTTTCTCTAAATCTTTCATTTCCTAAGTATTCACATTGATAGTTCATTGTCTTCTAGAGAAAGATTTTGGTATTGTCACCAGCATCATCCAAGCTGACTTCACAGAAGGTACCAGGGACCTCTATTTAAATATAAAGGAGCAACTGGGAGACAAAGAAATAGGAATTTTAGGTAATTATTTTAAGTTTAATTTTTTTGTGCTTCTAAAGTTTTGTTGAACTAACACAGCAACTTTAGTGTTATCAGACTTCAACATCTGTCCTGTTTGATGTAAAACTTTATTTATAGTTCTAATGTTTAAGTAAATACTATGTATATTTTACTATGTTTCATTATTGTATGTTGCTGATGTAGAAGGGTTGATATAAGCTGTAGTCTGGATCTAGTGGCCACAATAAACATTTCATGACTACCTGCTGATATTTAGCAAAGTTGTTTTCCTTGGCTACCTTGACAGCTCCATGATTATTGCTACCCCAACTTTGTAGCTCTCTTGAAATTGATTGTCCATAACTTTTTAGAAACCTTTGGACTGGTGTCCTCTTCATCCTTTTTGACCGTCTTGGACATTTTCATGATTTACGTGTCTCGGTTTGATTTAGTTGTAGGGTCACAAGAAGGATCACTGAAAGTGGTGCTGTACGTATTTCTGGCTACAAAGTAGGCTTAACTATCATTGGAGACAAAGAAGCAACGTGGTTGTCAGAATACATACTACAATATTCCTTAAGACACCAGTAATGATATTTTGGTGTTAACAGTGTGTACAGAAGAGCAACTTGCAGTTTCAGTGTGAAATTAATATTGTTCACAGCACTTGTTGTTGTAACAGGAAAGATATATTACATTACACAGTTATTATATTTTCCGTAGTAGAATGTAAGTACTGAATGATTTACATGATTTTTGATGTGCAGACCTGGTAGTTGACTGGTGTTTAGGAACCACCACCTACCCTTTGCTACATTTGATTACAGTAATTTAAAAATTAAAAGTTGATGGTTTTGCTCTAGTCTATGATAAATCAGGGATGGTTAGTGTTGACAGCTCTAAAGTTGTCTTGTGCAAAATGCAACAAAAGAAAAAAAAATATCCATTTTATAAATAACAAAACAAAAGACCCTACTTTTATCAAAATGCTTATATAATCATCAACTTTTGACAATGTCTGAAATTCCATTCATACTATGAAAGTTATCTAATTATCTATAACTAAACCTTATATGGACATGTACAACTTCTTGTGACTGTACTTTACTGTTTTTTCATCAGTGTATTGAATTCTACTTTGTATCCTCTGAAGTATTAGAAACCAATTAGGTAACTGTTTTTATACTGAAAATTAAAATTAACTTCTAAATTTCTAAAACTTCTTGTTTGTAAATAAAGTAATTTAAGATGTACAGAACCAGTTGTTACTTTATACAGCCTTCTATACGTCCTTATTTTCTGATGTACCACATTTCTGAAACTTCTTTAGCTAAGTGTACATAAATCTACAGACAAAATAAATACTACCCCATTTATTAACCAAATAATACATAAACAGATTACTGAGAAACTTGTTACCTAACTGTACTAACATCAGTATGTGGCTGTTTATTTTCAACATAACCAGCTGTGTGTTTTTTGTTTTAAACAACAGTCAACAATGTAGGAGTGATGTATGACTACCCAAGCTTGTTTCTTGAAGTTCCTGAAACAGTGAGTTAACAGTTTTTCTCTTGCTGTATTGGTATTGTGATGATGTAATAAATTTTGTGAAATGATTCTCATAAATTAATAAGCACTTAAGTTTGTGTATGTACAAACGACTTATTTTTTACTTAAGTTTGTGTATGTACAAACGACTTATTTTTTACTTAAGTTTGTGTATGTACAAACGACTTATTTTTTACTTAAGTTTGTGTATGTACAAACGACTTATTTTTTACTTAAGTTTGTGTATGTACAAACGACTTATTTTTTACTTAAGTTTGTGTATGTACAAACGACTTATTTTTTACTTAAGTTTGTGTATGTACAAACGACTTATTTTTTTTTACCAATACCACAGTAAACTTGTATTACTAACATTTTTCTCTTTGTTTACCTAATTCATACTGGTATTAGTATTTTCTAATGTTCTTTTAGATATAGTTGTATTTTTAATTAAATGCTTTCTTTTTCATTACCTAATTAGTAAAGTTTGTCACATTGTACAAACATAGAACAGCTAATGTTTAACAGAATGGAAGATCATATTTCACTTCTAGCTATAATGTAACTGTTGAAAGATTAAAAACAACCAAATCAGGGAGAAATGGTTTTAAGTAATAAGATGTTCTATTTTTATTTAGAAAATTTGGCAATGTATAACTGTCAATATGATGTCGGTAACTATGATGACTTATCTAATTCTGCCCGATATGGTCAAGAGGTAAGTTTAATATAATCACTGTCTGTTATCTCCACATTAAAAGGTTAATAAAGTAGATATGTGATGTGTTAGGTATTGCTTTAGCTTATCAGTTGAGTTACTTATAACTAGTAGTTAAGACCACTAAGTCTTGTTTTTTAAGTTCCAGGTAACATATGCCACCAACTGCTAATTTAAAGTTTTATAATTTTGCATATTTAAACTAACTTCACCTAATGACTACTGCTATTATTTTGTGTACGTGTGAAAACTTAACATTTTTTTCAACTGATGATAAAGTATTAGATATAACTGGTAACAGATTTTCTAAGCTCTAACTTTGTGATAAAAGCTAACAGGAGAACTTAACTTTCAAATCAACCCTTTCACAACAGGCTCTATACAAGAGTTCATCTACACATTTGCACACTAAGTATTTGTGCTATAACTTTAGATACATGTGTATCTTCACAAAATCTGGTACACTTTTAGTAATGATTACAACTGTTTTATATGCACAAAATCAGATTTTTAATGAAATATTTTTAAAGATTTGTTTTGTGCAAATATTGAGTTTTTCATTAGTATTAGTGCAAAGTGATTTTGTGTTATGATTAAAACAAAACTATTCTTTGTCCCAAAAAATCTCAACTATTATTCCTGCAATCTTTAAAACTTCCTAAATACCTTTCAAACATTTGTTTTCAGTAATACTTTGTTTTGTTATTTTCTATACTTTTATGTGGAATCTGTTAACCAACCGTGTAACCATCTTAAACAAATTAGGAAATAATAAATTACTTTTTCATGCTAGAATGACTAATGTATTATAACAAACAACTTATATTAAACATTTGTATTTTTTTAAGTCTCGTAACATTATGTACTTTTATTGGCTTTGCTGACATTACATAAATTACACTGAACGGTTGATGTGCACGCATCACATATCCAATAATATAAAACTTACCTTTAGTCTTCTGTGTTTTTAGTGGACTAGTATTTTGTAATATAGTCACATTTTAAATTATTATATACATTAAATATATGTAGCCTATATGCAAATAGCTTATTACTCTTTGAATATAAATTAGTAAACTTATTTTTCTTTAAAAATGCAACAATTCAAAAAGTAAACAATTCTTTTATCACTGTGAACTTTGTTGCTGCTGGACACAGTTTGCTAAGCCTTTTTAAAATTTTTTCGTGTGAAGGATATCAAACAGTATGTATTAAAGTTTTATGTATACAGTTAGATTATTTATGATTTTGTGGTTATTTAATACTGATACTATATATAGCTTTCTATTATAACTTATTAAGCATTGTAATTAAAATGTATTTAGATTTTAAAAAATATGAAACTTGTAGTAGACTAAGGAAACAACCTACCTTCATGAAATCTTAATTAGAAAAAATGTGGTAGCCTTTTTACAGATTAAAATGGTTGAGAAAATCACTAGGAGGATGTTCTAAGCTATCAATTGGTTATTCATATCATATATTGAAGTATGTATAAGGGATCATTTCCAAAATGGAAAGAGATGAACAGGGCCACCTCGTCTCATTCAGTACATAAGCTGTATCTCGTCAAAGTAATAATATATGAAGTTCTTGTCTTTTATTCTAGCTTGTTATTAGTAAATTGAGTTCCTAATTTGTATGAAACTATACTTAATATTTTTACATCAAATTTTAAACAGCGGTGTATTCATCATACCAAGCAACTCGCTAAAATCTATATTTGGATGTGTTCTTTTAATATTTACTTTTATTTTTAAGAAATTAACTTGTATGTAGTATTAAAGTTTGAATTATCTACAATTTGATTCTAGACTTATTGACATAAATTTATAAA
Organism: Tachypleus tridentatus; assembly: GCF_004210375.1. Classification (NCBI taxonomy): domain Eukaryota; kingdom Metazoa; phylum Arthropoda; class Merostomata; order Xiphosura; family Limulidae; genus Tachypleus; species Tachypleus tridentatus. Next base: position 183,996,250 of record NC_134825.1, on the reverse strand, counting down.
ATAGTTTAATAAAATTTTGAATGCAAATTAACAAATGTAATGGTATGGCTTTTGACCCACGACCTGTTGTAAAAGGGTTAATTGGAAAGGAGTGTTATCCTAATTATATTGCATAAACAGAGCATCAAGTGTTGCTTTTTTAATAAATATACAAACAAGATGTGTGTTTGCAGAGGTTTCTTACAATGTTTATCTTTAAGGAGGAGAGGTCTTGTCATCAACATGTCATCCACTTCATCCTTCTATCCTCTTCCACTGATGGCAGCATACTCAGCTTCAAAGGTGTGAATTTTCCACTCTTATCTTCTATATTACCTGTGAATATGTGTATGCTTGTTTTATACAAGTGTATGTATCGGAAAAGTAATATAGTAAGCCTTGGTATTAATGTAGATGCATTCTGTTACAGTACTTTATGCAACATAGAAAAGTGTGAAACTGTATTCTGCTGTTTCATATTGGTTAGAGATGTTTCAGGAAGTGACATGGTGTGATGTATGATGGTAGTGTATTTTAAAGGTCAGGGCAGGTGAATTCTTTTATTGAAACTTGGGTTTTGGTGACTTAGTTGTCTAGAGCACTGACTTCACGTTATGAATTTGAATTCAAGTCGGGGCAAGTTTTTTAACATCCTGGTACACTATTTTTTATCAGTACCTTGTTGTGGAGAGAACTTTTATATAAACAGGTATATTATCAGAAAATTTCATATTTTTAATCTAGCCTTTTTCTTTGGTAATCAAAACTTTCTGTATCACAATACAGCTCCAGTAAAGAATACTGTTATCAGTCTGTGTGTGACATCAAACCAAGGAGAAAGAACATTGTAATGTTACAGTTTGAACATGTAACTCAGTAAATTATTTGACAACCATGGCTGATATGAGGTCATTGTGGAACAACATGTATCATAACTACATTTTGACTGTTTAGTTTTGTGTGTAGGGTGATGTTACCAAACAATGATCACATATGGGAAGGGTTTCATAAGAGTGCTTCCCAATATAAAACCTTCATACTCGGATCAGAAATATGTTCAGATCATGGATTTATAATTTCAAAGATGGTGATATCCCTTATACTTAATGGTGCTGAAAAAAATGAATAAGGATCAACTTTGGGTGATCAGGACTATCCAGAGAGAGACCTGCAACAAGTCATACCCTAGTATTAGTAAACAAAGTGCAACATCATTTAGCAGGTAAGAGTCCACAAGTTACAAAGGGTATTTTAATAATGTAACAAGACAAAAGCTATCCACATGCCCCAGACAATAGTGCAGAACATGCTCATGAAGAAACTCCACCTGGAAAAATGACATTTAAGTTGTATTCAAGATGTAATCGTTCGACCATTGCATACCTTGAGACTAAAGACTGAAATGTTATTCTTACTATTTTATACAAAGACATTCTGGTCGAGTTGCTGGACACAGAACTTGTAGATTTCTGTGTGAAATGGACTGTTAAAACAAGTGGGAAATTTTCTTCTTGTATACCAGAAGACAACCCTATCTGGTCTGATGGACTTCAGGGTTAAGTGAATGCATAAATTTTACTATTAAGTAAAAATTCTAATTCTATGTTAACAATTCTTTTATTTTAAAATACCCAAAGACTGGCATATAAAGGTTCAAATTTTTTTTTTTTTTTTTTTTTTTTTTTTTTTTTAAAGTAAAAGATGTTTAAACTTTGACCTCCTATGCAGGCCCAACAGCTATTCCCTGTAAGCAAAGCCCTTTCACATTGTCACCAAACCTGATAAAGGAAGTTGTACTTAACCAAATTACATGAACAAAATTCAAAGATCTTAATGTTGATTGGCTAAAATCCACAATAAAACATCAAGGAAAAAATACAATGAACATTAAATTACAAACATCATAAACATATCTGAAAATATTCTTGAAGACATTTACCCTTCAGGCTCTCATCCAGGTCTTGTGTATGGGTTATCTGAAGTTCACAAAGATCATATTTTTTTAAGACCTATTTGATCGAACATTGGTTTCCATACCTATAAATTGGCTAATTTTTTTTCCATTCCTATCTTAAATTTACTCGCTTCCAATGAGTGTAGAGTTAAATATTCCTTTTCCTTTGCTGAAGAAGCTTTTAAAATTAACACTGGTCAAAACATATTTGCTAGTTTTAGCAATGAATCTTTATTTGTATAGTGGACTGTTTGTGAATAACCATAAATAAACTTCTTCCCTCCAAAATGAAACCTGTACAAACTGTAATTGCCAACACTTCAAAGAATTACTTAAACTTGCCCTCAAGAACAATCACTTTCTCTTCAATGGCTAGCTATGTGACCAAGTAAATGGCATGCCACTAAGGGCATCATTAAGGCTGACTCTTGCAAACATATTTTGTCACAATGCCTTGTTAGGCACCTGTCCTACTGACCACAGACTGGCATTATATAGAAGGTATGTTGATGATGCATTTACTGTTTAGAATCTCTACTTGCATCAAACAGTTTTTAGATTATTAAAATAAAACGTGCTAACATTAATTTCACTTAAAACTGAAAAAAAAATCTGTAAAGGACCTTTTCTTTAAGTCAACAGATTAGATAACTACTTAAACATCTGTTTTTATTGTAAAATTAACATCTAGAGACTTCAATACTTGATTCAACAGTTCTGTTTCAAATCATAACCTTGTACAACTTTTTATTCTCAGTGTTCTCAATAGAGCTTCCAACATTTGTTCTGACTACAACATTGTTCATACCAGAATCATTTTAATAAACAATGACTACACCCCTCCCAAAAACAATACAAAATGTACAACGTTGATAAATACCCAGTAAGACTGATCATTCTTTATAGTGAAGTTACTCATTGTTAGATTGATTAAAACATTTTATCGACAAGGTTAAGTACAACCGATATTTAGATTACCATTCAAAGTGCAAAATACATTTAGGTGGAAATATGTTACACCCCATGTGCTCCAGGATTGTATATAAATACTTATTGGTTGTAATACCACTTGTATTGACAAAACTATATACCAGTTACACTTGAGCATGCAAAAGTGTGGGGAAAAACTATAAATCAAGCAGGATCCACAGTTTGCTCATAGTGAAAACACTAACCTCATCTTGATAAGGAATTTTAAAATCATCTTATGTGAATCATGAGCTGTTGAACCTTTAAAGAATGAATATCTATATTACTTTAAACTTCCAGAGTTAAGTAACACAACTTTGCAATTAATTCTGCCCTAAATACTTGTATAATAACTTTGCTTTATTCTGTGCTGTTTGATTCTTTTAAAACATAATTTGGAAAAAGTTAATTTTTACAGTGTTTTAAACTTTACAGAATGTCTACCTAATAATCTACCATGCTCAGTGTAGCTTGCTGAAGATGGAATATCTTAACTCTGAAATGTTCAATAATTAAATTTGTTGTTCAACAAGCATGTGTTGCTGCCATTGTCTTGTTGTTCGTGATTGAACTTCAATTCCCATCCTATTGCTATGTTTATATTTATCTTGTATGACTATCTTATCAAGTATTTCAAAAATTCTGTGTAAAGCAATAGATAAAAATAAATTAGACAGAAAAGATTATTTTTCTCCATCATTGTGATGTACTTAACACTGTCGAGGCTTACTAAAGCTGTAATGATCGTTGTGATGTGCTTAACACTGGCTAGGCTTACTAAAGCTGTAATGTACGACTTTTAACAACTACTCCTAGTGGAGAACAGGATTATGATACAGTTTATTAAAGTAGAACAGACCAAAAATCTGGGGTTTTTTATAGTTCACTTTTGTATTTGGATTTGCAATAATCTTGGTTGTATTTGTTTTAAAACTGCATAAATATTTGTACGTTAGAAGATGACTTAAGGATGTTCAATGTTAGTGAGTGCATAAAACTAGGAACTCTGTGAAGGGAAGTTATCCCTGTGACAAAATCCTTTCATTTTATATTAGTTTATTATTACTCAAGCAACATGTACAAGTAAAAGATCTCCTTAGTTATTGAAAACAAATTAGTGAGAGAGAAACTGTACACGTCCAAAAAATAGCTTTAAAAAATTATATGAGTGTAGATATAGGATAGTGGTTCAGGTTGTTGTTTTTAGCTGCATGAGTGTAGATATAGGATAGTGGTTCAGGTTGTTGTTTTTAGCTGCATGAGTGTAGATATAGGATAGTGGTTCAGGTTGTTGTTTTTAGCTGCATGAGTGTAGATATAGGATAGTGGTTCAGGTTGTTGTTTTTAGCTGCATGAGTGTAGATATAGGATAGTGGTTCAGGTTGTTGTTTTTAGCTGCATGAGTGTAGATATAGGATAGTGGTTCAGGTTGTTGTTTTTAGCTGCATGAGTGTAGATATAGGATAGTGGTTCAGGTTGTTGTTTTTAGCTGCATGAGTGTAGATATAGGATAGCGGTTCAGGTTGTTGTTTTTAGCTGCATGGGTGTAGATATAGGATAGCGGTTCAGGTTGTTGTTTTTAGCTGCATGGGTGTAGATATAGGATAGCGGTTCAGGTTGTTGTTTTTAGCTGCATGGGTGTAGATATAGGATAGCGGTTCAGGTTGTTGTTTTAGCTGCATGGGTGTAGATATAGGATAGCAGTTCAGGTTGTTGTTTTTAGCTGCATGGGTGTAGATATAGGATAGCAGTTCAGGTTGTTGTTTTTTAGCTGCATGGGTGTAGATATAGGATAGCAGTTCAGGTTGTTGTTTTAGCTGCATGGGTGTAGATATAGGATAGCGGTTCAGGTTGTTGTTTTTAGCTGCATGGGTGTAGATATAGGATAGCGGTTCAGGTTGTTGTTTTTAGCTGCATGGGTGTAGATATAGGATAGCGGTTCAGGTTGTTGTTTTTAGCTGCATGGGTGTAGATATAGGATAGCGGTTCAGGTTGTTGTTTTAGCTGCATGGGTGTAGATATAGGATAGCAGTTCAGGTTGTTGTTTTAGCTGCATGGGTGTAGATATAGGATAGCAGTTCAGGTTGTTGTTTTTTAGCTGCATGGGTGTAGATATAGGATAGCAGTTCAGGTTGTTTGTTTTTTAGCTGCATGGGTGTAGATATAGGATAGCAGTTCAGGTTGTTGTTTTTTAGCTGCATGGTTGTAGATATAGGATAGCAGTTCAGGTTGTTGTTTTTTAGCTGCATGGGTGTAGATATAGGATAGCAGTTCAGGTTGTTGTTTTTTAGCTGCATGGGTGTAGATATAGGATAGCGGTTCAGGTTGTTGTTTTTAGCTGCATGGGTGTAGATATAGGATAGCGGTTCAGGTTGTTGTTTTTAGCTGCATGGGTGTAGATATAGGATAGCGGTTCAGGTTGTTGTTTTAGCTGCATGGGTGTAGATATAGGATAGCAGTTCAGGTTGTTGTTTTAGCTGCATGGGTGTAGATATAGGATAGCAGTTCAGGTTGTTGTTTTTAGCTGCATGGGTGTAGATATAGGATAGCAGTTCAGGTTGTTGTTTTTTAGCTGCATGGGTGTAGATATAGGATAGCAGTTCAGGTTGTTGTTTTTAGCTGCATGGGTGTAGATATAGGATAGCAGTTCAGGTTGTTGTTTTTTAGCTGCATGGGTGTAGATATAGGATAGCAGTTCAGGTTGTTGTTTTAGCTGCATGGGTGTAGATATAGGATAGCGGTTCAGGTTGTTGTTTTTAGCTGCATGGGTGTAGATATAGGATAGCGGTTCAGGTTGTTGTTTTTAGCTGCATGGGTGTAGATATAGGATAGCGGTTCAGGTTGTTGTTTTTAGCTGCATGGGTGTAGATATAGGATAGCAGTTCAGGTTGTTGTTTTTTAGCTGCATGGGTGTAGATATAGGATAGCAGTTCAGGTTGTTGTTTTTTAGCTGCATGGGTGTAGATATAGGATAGCAGTTCAGGTTGTTGTTTTTAGCTGCATGGGTGTAGATATAGGATAGCAGTTCAGGTTGTTGTTTTAGCTGCATGGGTGTAGATATAGGATAGCGGTTCAGGTTGTTGTTTTTAGCTGCATGGGTGTAGATATAGGATAGCGGTTCAGGTTGTTGTTTTTAGCTGCATGGGTGTAGATATAGAATGATGATTTTGTCTCCACTTGTCAAACACTGTTGGCATTTTCTTATTTTTTCTAATATGCATATAATTGAGGGAAATAAAATAATTATATCCAATTGGATTTATTAAATGGAACTGTCTGGTAAATAATATTTTTAAAATCTAGTTTTATCTTTCATATTTTATACTTTCATTGAGTGTTTCAACCAGAAAATGTGTGGTGTTATCACAACAACTATAATTTTACTGAAAATAACTTGCATTTACCTGATTAAAAAAGAAAGCTAAGACAAAAGGAAGTTCTTCTTTGTTTTGTTTTTTAAAGGAATTTTAACAAATTCACAAATTTACAAGTGGAAATATGAACTACATTATATGGCTTTGCATCATTTTTTTTTTTTTTCAAGCACAAAACTACATAGTGCTAAAACTTGCATCAATTTTCATGCAGTTAGGTTATGAATTTTTAGTGTAATAAAAACACAAACATCACTGTAGTGTCCATTTGGAAAGTAAGCAAGGAATGGTGTGGTTTTTGCACGTTAGTTTCTTGTAAACGAAACTACACCATAGGATTATGGTGTAGATGTGTGGCTACAGGATGGAGCATGACCAAACATGGCACTAGTGATTTATTTTGATATAAAGTTTTAGATCTGTTATGTATTCAACTTCTGTATCAAATGCACACTGCTACTGATGTCTGTATTCTCGGTGGAAACAGGATACAATTAATCTGCTAGTTAAAAGGTCTTCTCCAATTATTATGGTAACTGAATGTTTATATTATCACTCTTAAACATACTATTTGCATGTCTTCATTTTCGATGTTATTATTACTTTAATAGAAAAATTCAAGTACAGAATATTATTAGAATATGTCTCATCATAGAAATTTAAGAATTGAGATGTATGAATGTAGCAGTTTCCTAAAATTGATTACTGATGAATCAAATGTTCTACCACTAAATGTACTGGTTTTCTCAAAATACAAAACTGTTGACAAAAGGAACAAGAGTTTTTAATATCTGTCAGTAAAGATCTCTACTATAATTTGTAGTATACTGTTCTACTATTTCATATTTGAGATTTTTCTTAGGCATATGTTGACTGGTTTTCACGAGCCTTAACGTATGAATACAGCTCCAGTGGAATTGTAATTCAAACTGTACTGCCTTCTTATGTTTCCACCAAGCTTACAAGATTCAGTAACTTCCTTCAAAAACCAGGATTCATTGTTCCTGATGCACCCACATTTGTTCGAAGTGCTATCAGAACTGTTGGAATGACCAGTCGTACAACCGGATATTGGAGCCATGGACTTCAAGTTAGTATTTATCTATCTTTTAAGAGTTGGTGATTAAAATATTTGACATGGAAGCTGTGGATCTGTAGATCAGGTCCCATCACCCTCATGTAATGGCCAATCTCATTTTTTTGGTAAAGCTTAGCCCAAGGGTGGATGTTGTGTGGTGTTAACTAGCTGAATTCGCTTTATATTATCACCTCCACGTGAGGGTCAGCTAATGCTGATGACCCTTGAGTAGCTTTTCCACAAATTGTAACAAACAAACAAGTTGCCTTTTTTCTGTTTCATCATAGAATGTTTACAGTGATGCTTAGTTGGGATAAATATTGGAGTATTCGGAGTTTCTGATAATTTTAGTTGGAGTATTGCTACAGAGATATTAAGTAGTTAACTTTCTGCTATTCATTTAAGGCTCTTAAAATGTTTTATCAAAACATGCTAAACTCTCAGTTAAAATAAGTCTGTAGAAACTACATAACATAATGTTTAAGGACAAAAAGGACTTGTTGGTCCATCCTCTCTAAACTAAGGGTTGGCAAATCTTCAAAGAGCTGTGTTTTGTTTTCATCTAAGACCAAAACATTGAGAGCTGTAATGTCCTAAGAGTTTTACAATACTAAAAGTATAGGTTTTATTCCCCTTACTGAACTGCACAAATCTCAAGCAGCATGTCTCATCAGGTGGAGGTTGCTGAACCATGTTCTCGTCTAAATGATTAAATAAAACTCTTAACTATTCCTTATCTTTCATGTAACTATCAAGCTTTGCCTTAAACTTGCTTAAATTTTCTGTTTCCACAACATCTGAAGGCAACTCATTCCAAAGCTAATCACCTTAGTACAAAAATAACTATTAATTGAAAATGACTCCTGTGTTGTCAAAACTGTCTCTGTTTCTACTGTTAAATATGAAAATGATGTTGCACCAGTACTAAACACCTCAGTCAACTCTTCCCCCTCTTAACTTTTGAGAAAACTGAGATTTCAGCATCTCCTCATATGACATCATCCTGGACATCTTCCTCTGAACCCTTTTCAAAATTTCAGTGCCCTTCCTAAGGTAAGAAGGCCAGAAGTGAACACAATACATGAAACATGGTTTACAATGAAATTATAACTTCTTTTTAAACTTGTATTTTATATTTCTGTAAATATAACCTAAAATAATATTTGCTCTACCACTAGCAACAGAACAAAGTTTGGATGGCTTAAGACTGACCCGCTATTACACCAAGATCTCTTTTTATCATGACACTTAAGGTTATTCCCATACAAATTATGATAACCTGCATGCATTATTTGTGTTTATTGTGATTAATATCTGCCTGCCATATATTTTTCCCACCTCACTAAATGATCTAAACCATTTTGGGAAAATGGCTTCATATATAGTACAGGAGTCATGTTGAATTTGGTGATGGTTTGAAAAACAAGTTAATGATTCTGATATGAAAGGGGTTACTAAGCAAAGAGGGATCTTGTAACCCCCACCTATGTGTTAGTATAAGTCCCTGCCCCCACCTATGAGCGCCAGTTGTAGCAACAGCAGAAGATAATTTTACACACACACACACACACACACACACACACACACACACACACACACACACACACACACACACACACACACACACACACACACACACACACACACACACACATGGGGAGACCAGTAGCAGATCATCTCGTAATGAAATAAATATTAAACATTTTACACTGTTGTCTGTTATATAAATCTACTATGTAATCCATAATATGGAACAAGTGTGCCCAAGTAAGCCCCAACACCTGAATATGAATAAACCAACAATGGGTGGCCATGGATACAGACAATCCCATGGCTTGAATTACTCCAAGATCTTCAACAGAAGGACTTCATGTTTAGGTACAGGTAAACCCACATCAGTAATAATGTGGTTTGCTTGAGATATTGTTTTGGTTTTAATGAAATATACTTTGACTTTAGGTTTTAGCTCTGTTTTCAACAAAAGTATCTTTCTTTTGGTAGTGGTGGTTTTATGAACAAATTCCTGAGAGTTTGTGGAATATTTCTTCCTGGATTCTGCAGAAAATGCTGGATAGTGGCAAGTTACAAGAAGAACAAGAAAAGGAGAAACTCTCGTAGAATACAACTTGAGTTCAGGAATATCTTGTATTTTCTTTCATGCTGTGTAACTTATGAAATACCTGTACTACTTTTATGGGTAATTAAAAGAGGGTAGAATATTTACTGTTTTCAGTTCTAACAATAACTAACACTTAACATTTCTGGATGAAATATTGTCAACCAGTCGCTTACCTGAAACCTGTTTTTCCAAACATAACATTTTGTTTTTCCTTTTACCAGTTTAATCTAGTGATTGTAATGATTCCATAATGTTACAGTGAATCTGATTCACATTAACCAGTGCCATTTGTTTAACTACAAATAGTAATTTCTATATAATTTTCAGGTTTTGTAACTAAAGGAAAAGTTTCATTGAAAACTAGTTTAAAGTTTAGACATGTATAATGATAGCTGGATATTTTATAAATTACAAGGTAATTTATCTTAATATCTGTATGTGAAGTAGGTCTTGGAAATAAAGTAAAGTCAAATCAGGAATAAGTTTATCTAAGAAAAAGTATATTTGTGACGGGTGGAACCAGTACTTTTATTTTTCATTCTATCAGTTACTTGTAGGTATTCGTATGTTGCTAAATGTGTTTTCTAATAAAACCTTTAAATTCACAGCTGGTCAGTTTGTATGAGTAAAACCTTGAATCAATGAATATTTAACAACTTGTTTAACAAAATATTTTCTTTTGATCTTATAAACAAAGTACACTGATTGTAACACTAACTTATTTTGATGGTCACTCCCCTAATGTTTTTGCTTCACAGGTTTTGAAACCTTTATTTCAATGGTATTTTTGTAATTTGGAAAGTTTGAAATATATAGTCAATCAATTTATTTTATGGTTCATTATACAGCCCAAAATTTCTAAATAGAAATGAAACTATGTTCACCTAACATTAACTTCAAGTATAAAACTAATAATGATAGGTAAACCTAGAGGATGTAGTTTTGTCTTACATTAATGTTACTATCATGTTAATATATCATTAGTGGTGAGAAAGTATGGCATATTTCTAGACATTTACTGATACTGAAATTCAAATACAAACAATAAAATATGTGCTTCAAATAATAATGCAATTTGATAAACTTTCAAGAGTAGTTAAACTTCAGAGCTATCTAAAAATCAATTAGAAATTAAGTACGTGAATTATGTTCACTTTATGTCTCTGTTAGTTTATGTGAAAGGAAAAAGGTCTTGTTTACTTTAGAAGAATGCAGAAGTTTGTTTTATTAAAGTTTCAAATTTACTGATTAAGGTGTTATGTTAACTATTATGTTTCTATGAAACTAGTTCTAATGTATTTTTATAACTGACACAACTGTACATAAGTATGGGGTAGCTGTATCTGTTCTTTCTCTACAGTAATACATTGATGCATTTACTGTTTTATCAAAATGGTAAATAACTGACAAGTTATGCTAATCTAATACATAACCAGATTATCAGAAATGTTACATGAGATTTTTATAATGCATATTTAATGATATTTTATTTTTAATAATGAGTTAATTATCCAAAGTAACTTAATACAAATAATAAACAAGTACAGAACTTGTCAGGGTGTGTGGGTGTAGAATGAGAACTTGTCAGGGTGTGTGGGTGTAGAATGAGAACTTGTCAGGGTGTGTGGGTGTAGAATGAGAACTTGTCAGGGTGTGTGGGTGTAGAATGAGAACTTGTCAGGGTGTGTGGGTGTAGAATGAGAACTTGTCAGCAGTAAGAGAAGTTTTCAATCTATTAGTGTTGTATTTTGTATTCCAGAAATTGTAATCTGTTGTCCAATTATTACTCAATAAAATATTTAAATTGAAATATGGAGTTTAATTTATTTTGGTTCATTATATAGCTCAACATTTCTAAAGAGTAAAAATGCATCTCGGGACTTGCAGTTGACAAAATGGGCTCATGCAACTTTAAAGACTGGTACTCTGTTGTCATAGTTGGGTAAACTTCAGCTGCTTTCTTCAAAGTAGTCATGAAAATAAAGATGTTGTGAAAGGTAGATGGCACACCCACTAATAGTTTCTTTTGTCAGTAAAATCTATCAGCCACCTCTATCCATCTGTTTGGGGAAATCTTGGGTGAAACAGCTATTGTTATGATGACTTTATAGGCAAACAATTAAAGTGACAAAAAAAAAACAATTTGGTAAATTTCTGACAAAAGGTGATTAATTTTGTAACTGAATCATTTAAGTGTACTGTAAAAGTAAAGGGAAAAGATAAAAAAGATTGCAATCTAACTCTTTGCATTTATTGAACATGTTATAGAAAATATATTCATAATTTTGGTCCTTGTTGTACTCTAACAATTTGTTAATAACCCTTTCTGTACAAATTGTGAAAATTGCCACATGTAGCGTAAAATGATTTTTACCCACCTACCAATAAAATAATTAATTTTTATACACTTTGTTTTTATGAGTGTATTACTTATATAATATGTTCTTGAAAAATATGAGAGCTGTCCACACCTGAGCAATATCCATTTTGTTGGCATAACTCTGTGCATCTTGCTCCAAATATAGAAACTTTGTCCCTGTTTGAGAAAGGCTACTTTTGTGGTTTGGATTTGAGCCAGTAATTTTAGTATAATGGCTCTTGTACCATCTACTTGTCTGGGGCCTGAAATGTTAATACTTCAATTATTTTCTTACATGAGCATCCAGGTGTTGTTTACTTCTGTGATTAGTTTTCTTATCACTTGGATAGATGTTGAATGATTCTCGTATGTAGTTCACACACAATGGTAACTTTGTACTAGATAATATGCTTCACTGTAAGGTTTTCCATATAAAATGATCTTTCTGAACACATCAAGATATCAAAGATAGGACAAAAACTGATTAAAAAGAAGGGACTTGTTCTCTAAAAGTAAGTGGAGGTTGATATGTTAAAATCACATGATCAGATTACAGAGTGATTAACATGGTATAATTAAAAGATATCTGACTTTCAAATAAACTTAGAGGTTTCAGAAGTTGCACTTCCCATAGGAATAAAGAATTCTGGAACATCAGCAGATGTATTAATTGCATATTAAAAAGGGGCAAAAAAAAATACCCCTATGATAAAATGTCACTGACATTACTTTTTGTATGTCTAAAGACTACTGTTATTAATATAATAGTTACATTGTTTCTGTGCTATTAGTACAGTACAAATATTGCAGGATACTTTTGTAACTGTTTGAAAATTAAGTCTTCATGCACTACATTCACAAATATATTTTTCTCCCTTTAACAGTTTATTAAGCAGTAGCTTAATCATATAACATCTCATATCTTATTTAAACATATAGTCCATCTTATGAATCATTTTCAATCAAATGACAGACAAAATTACAAAACACGTGGAACTTCTTGGATAAAGTATGGAGAAAACATACAGGTTTTGTTGCTACAGACCATTTATATATATATATATATGAACTTTTTATCTCAATTTTGAGAAAATGTTTCAAATGAATAAGACTGATTTTTAATTAATGTCCTTGAAAATATAAAAATTCACAAACATGAAAATAAATGTTACTTTGTGAAAAAAACTAACGAATTTCTTATAAAGAATATCCTTGACAAACTATCTTGGTAAAACAAGAACCAACTAAAACATTAATTTGCTCCCAACCAATACTATTATCTTTGAAGGTTTTGAAAAACCAATGAAAATACCTGAAACCCACTCCTTGTAAATATAAAACGATCAAAAACTGAAAAACGCAAGAATAAGATGTTTAAAAAAACATCTGAATTTTATTAAATTTAAACTCAATATGACAATACCAACATTCTCAAACCATTACAAACAAGCTGAATATGTTACTACATTACATCACTGTGTCTGGGAACTATATGTTCAAAGTAAATTTCAATCATGTGCCACAAATTGCATGAATTTGAAATGATAAAGACAGGGTAACTTCCACTATATATTTCCCTTACTCTACCCAAGGAGTAATTCTCTTATTATATGACAAACTTTGGCCCAAGTCAACTAGAACCACACAAGTTATAAATGACAAAAAATCTTTAAGGTTAGAATGCCTGAACTGTCCATATCAGAATCATATTTTACCAAGTGAATGCCTTATTCCAATATGGATATACAAAACAGAAGCTGTACCAATTTTTGGTAATTATGTAGTTTACCGTACCATTGTTTATCGTACCATTTCTTTCTATTCATCTGGAGCAATCTACCATAACCACCTCTTAACTATTGTATAAACTTAAGTTAAAAACAAGCCCAACATATATCCTAATATCTCTTCAGTAATTAGATAGTTCTATCCCTAACTAACAATATTTTATATTCATTTATAAGAACATATAGACATTCTGTTTACGTAACTGGTTAACAAAAAGCAGTTTTAAAATGTGAGAATTAGAAAACTTTAGTTTTTAGTTCCAGCTGAGTGAAATAATTAAAACATCACTCTTAAGTTAGCTTATAATGTAACGTATCCTAATAATAAGGTGTAGTAACCTGTATATCAATTTATGTTGTCAGTGTTTTTCTGTAATGATACAAAGCTCCAAGTCTTTAGAAACAAAAATCGGTGTTAGTAAACCATGTGTATTAGTTTCACTACAATACAGATCTGTTCAAGAAAGTGTTAATAGTTCTATTATATTTAAAATACAGAGCAATAAGCCTGTAAAAACAAAAACCAGTCATATTAAGTTGTTTATATGTTAGTTGCACTGCAGTATGTACTGTTTGGGAAAAGAAGTGTTATTAGTTTAATTAAACTTCAAAGTTACAGAAACAGTGGCATGAAAGTGAAGCCTGGATTACAACACGAGATACAAATAATTTCTCTAGATTGTACATAATACAGTTTCAGACATAGTTATGAAATACTTCTATCAGATATTTTTCTATTAACTGGAAACCAATATTTGAACAAATATGTTTATCACAACAGATCACATAATACTTGGATTGAGACAACATGAGCATTTGCTAAGGATTATAACACTGAGTAGTACATTCTAATACCAAATATAATATTTTCAACATAAAAAAATTATATTTTTATCACTAAGCCAGAAGTTTTAAAACATAACAAACTTTCCATCTCACTGGTGTTTTCTTCCAAGGAAATAGTTTGTCTCCGAAACAGCAACAACAAATCTCAATAAGTTTTTATAACATCTCTATTGAACTTTATTATTGGCTGCTCTTACTATGTCTGTACTCTATTCATTCTGTGCTTGTGCACTGGTTGGCTTAGATACATTTTCAGTTTCAGACATAGTTTCATCACCAACTTCAGATAAAGTTTCATGGCTAGCTTCAGACATAGTTTCCTGGCCAATTTCAGACATGGTCTCACGGCCAGATTCGGACATAGTTTCATGGCCAGATTCGGACATGGTTTCATGACCAGTGTCAGACATGGCTTCCTGTCCAGTTTCTGCTGAAGTATTTTGTGATGTTCTAGATAGTGCAAGCAGCTTAAAATGTTGATTACAGTAAATCTTCCCTCCACTTGTAGAGTAATTTTCTAATCTTTAGAATAAGAAAGCACATGAAAGAATGATGACCATTTATAAAACTGTTAGAAACATCTTACATTATTTATGCCTTAAACTGGGATGAAAATCAATGGGTTAGATAGATCTTAGAGTTATCTTTAATAAAACCATTTAATGTAGCAACAATATATGAACTTATTTTAGAAAATTATTCTTCTATGAGAACAATAAAAAAGCAACAGTGAAAGAAAGTTTATCTCACTGTTTAATTTTATATTAAGTAAGAAGATATTGCATACAATGAATTAATGTTTGACTTCACTGAATACCAGCTAACACAGCCGTTGTGTTGATTTAGGTAATATTAGGTGCTAGTTCAAGATTAGTGCAAGCAATACTTAAAAACAAGTCCAGTTGTCTCTGTTACATTAGTTTCCAAATTCATTATTTTTCAGTTTTCATAGGAGAATTTACTTTAAAAAATAAAAACTAAGAAAATACACAGCGGTCATAAAAACCTGCATTGTTTTCAGAGTCACTATTATTTTTTCAGAAAGGCTTAACGTCAAATTTAATGTATCCAGTTGACACAATAATTAGTAGTTTGTACTGTAGTATAATAAAATTACTTTTATAATTCTATTCACTCTAAAATAATTTATGGCAATAGAAGTTTTGGAGTAAGCTTCATTAAAACTTAACCTAGGACTACAGATATACATAAAGCTTCTAATAATTAGTAAGAGTTACTTGCTAATTAATTCAAACATAAATATTCAGCACAGAATTCACGTACCTTAAAGCACTGTTACAATGAGCACAACGAAAGCAGTTCTGATGAACTATTAATCCTCCTAACTCTATCTTCTCCACTGGATACAATCGTCTCTGGCAGATATCACAGGATTCTCCAGTACCTGAACCCTGAAATTAAAATTCACATCATTTTGTTCCTATGGTTAGTTAAAACAGAAGAATAAGGAACTTATTCAAAGGAATTGTTAAATTTCCAGAAGTGCAATACCAATGAAATAATTATCTAATAGTGTGAATGAAAGATAGTACACTGAAACAATGTTGAATCAATGAAAGATAGTACACTGAAACAATGTTGAACCCTACTGTATGACCCTTCATGGTTGTAATGTAGGTGCAGGTCATATTGATGGATGAATTTACAGGTTCAACATATTCAAGACAAAATTCCATAGTCCAGTTTCAATCAAACAAAGGCATGATAAACCTTCAGCGTGTCACATCTATCTGCTCTCCAAGAAGGATATGTGAACCTGATGATGACCGAAGAAGGTCGAAACGTTGTTCTCTCCTCTATATGGAACTTTCTCTACCCATACCAGCCGTTTTTACATACATAGATATCTAATTGTCTTGTACATTTCACATGAAGCTGTTTAATGTGTATAATAAAAATTAGCTTGTAACTCAAGAGAAGTCCTAAGAAGTTTGTTCCAGCCAACACACGATGAACAGCACAACCCAGGTGGAACTCCAGATCATGGTGTACATGCCATTAGATGTAAAATACATGGCACAGGTTTTAGGTGCTGATAACATAAAACTCTTTGCTGTGGTCCACCTCTACAAGCAAGTTAGGGCAATTTAAAGTTGCTTCTCTATAGATTTCCTGTTGATCATCAAATATTAGATTTAAAGTGATCAACACAGAGGTTGTTTGTAACAGTAAGAGATCAGGGATGGCACTGATCATAATTCTGGAAAGTGTGAAACTCAAGACACACTTCTGTGAAATTCCAAGTTTCTGTGTGAAGGTTCAAGACAATAACAAACACACCAAAACTTTGGAACAATCTGCCATTTCAAAAGGTACAGATACAAATTGGTAAATGGCCATTTAGTCCATGGAAATGCAGATCTCATAAATGCCTGAATCACCATATAGTATCATAAACCTTCTCAAAACAAAAGACCATCAAAACGAGATGGTTCTTCTTGGAAAAGGCTTCCCTAACCAAAATTTCAAGTTGAATAAGGTGGTTCATGGTGGTTCACTGGCAATGGAAACCACACTGTATGGATAAAAGAAAGTTAATTCAAGGAAGATGAATATTAACAATTTCTTCTAAAAATCCTACAAAGACAAGTAGTCAAAGCAACAGATTGATAATTAGAAGGAATCTTGGGATCCTTCCTAGGCTTAGGAAAAGGGGGAGACAATAGCTTTATAGAGTACAAATCCTTCTCCTTCCAAATCCAGTTAAAATTTCTCATAATAACAAGAGTGGCAGGAGAAACATGGTGCAGCATCTCCTTATGAGTATCACCAGGTTCAACAGATATAATATCAGATTGATGTAAAGGAACTGTAAGTTTCACTAGCATAAACGGTCTGTTATAGTAGCAAAGACTACTGGCCCCAGAAGAGAGTGGTGACCTTTAGATCTATCACATGGTGACCAAGAGGGTAGAAGAAAATATGGGAGTACTGAAGGGGTGAAAAATTACTCCCCATGGATGTCAGCAATATCTTGCAAATCAGCAAATTTCTAACCCATGGGATGGAATCATATTTTCCATTGATCTTTTGGCATCTTGAAGGTTAAAACAAATAAAGACCTATATCTTCTGAAGTTTACACAGTTTCTGTGAAGCACTCAGCTCAGTTAGTTTATAGTGATATCCTAGATATATTTTACAGAAATCACTGAATTATATTCCATAAAAAAAAGCCATAAAAAATAATTTCTGACCAATAGCAAGCATATTAAATGTACAAAAATATTTAATATAATTTGTCAAAAACAAATAATAAATTCTGAACCAAACAACAATATGGAAAATTAAGTACTCACTACAAATTTCTTTGTTGTGGGTTTTGGTTTCTCTTTTGCCTTTATGTTTTCTTCCTGAATAGCTTCAAATTTGGCCCTCAAGTTTTTAGCCATATCTGTTTCTGGTATGAATTCATCTTCATTTTTAGTTTTATCTTGTTCAAAGCTGGGTTGCCAATGCTCAAACTTAGAACGAAGGTTCTTTGCTTTATCAGTATCCCACACCAGATTATCTTCATTTTTATAACTGCAGCGAACAACAGTGGAACGTTGTCTCGCCTCTGATGAATGTTTGCATTCTCTGTCACCATCTGATTCTGGTGGTGGAGTAATAGATCTGACTGGTTTAGGACCAGCTGGGGCTTCACTACCATTAGGTTGGTTCTCTAACTGTTTGAACTTGTTAAGCATCTTCTTGGTTGTGTCAGTAACAATAACTTCATGAACGGCATCGGATGATCGTACAATATTCGAGTCTTTTCCGAGTGAATCTTCTATGGTTTCATCTGGAGAAATGAACTGGAATTGTTTTCTTTCTTTTGATTCCTCTCTGTAGTTTTCAAAGAACTGGAATCTTTGTGATAACTGGGCAGGATCAATTTCAATTTTATCTTTAATGCCTGGATCACTACATTTGACGACTGCACTGCTGGTACGAGTAGAGGATGCTACTTCCCAAGTACGCTTGTGATCAGAAGGTGACTTCACTGGTGAAGATGAGCTGGAATTTGCTGCATCAATTTGCCTGAACAATGATCTAGCTCCAGCTGCTGTACCTACAAATCAAATCAATATTATCCTAAAACATTTTCAGTGTTAATACACAAAAGTTATATTTTGTTTTATTAAAGTTTTCGTAGAAGATATCCTGACAATGTAATACAGAGTTTAACAGTATTCTCAAACTCTGACTGAGTTAAAATAAAACAATCTTTGTTAAGAAAAGGTTTGAATTTTCTATCTTATTTTGAAGAAATTCTGATCTAGACAAGATATTGTAATATTATGTACGTGAAAACAATACTTTTATCATTCTCAGTGAAACAAGAGCAGCTAAGAAAAATAGGTAAGTTATCTTACTTATTAAGTATACTAATTAAGAAGTGATATAACTGAAAATCTTAATGCATTTCCCAGGAGCTAAGGAGTGTATTAACACTTCAATTTGTTCAATATTAAAAAAGGTGGTTTTGAGCCTATGTTTTAGAGACAACTTTAAGACAGAATTTCTTTTGTTAACTGATATGTTTTTAAAGTGAAACACAGCATCCTCAAGTCTTTATGCTATCTAGTACTAAGGTCTACCTGCTGGAAATAAACACAGTATATATCAATAAAGAAACATTCTCAGCATCATTAATTAAACATCTCTCAACCTTTTATGGTTCTGCTATCAGTGTTTTATGTTTAACTTTCAGTTGACGTATGAATTATTTCATCTGTGATTCGGTTAGAAGGTTGAAGCATCATTGTAGTCAGCAGTGGGATGAGTAGACAGGAATACTATGAAAACAGCTACAGGCATAATATTACACATGGCTTGCTACACAAAATCTACCAAGGTGGTTCTAAATAGTTCCTGAATACCTCTGTGTGTCATTTGGAGAATTCCATGTTTCTTGTTCTTGGCCATTAAGTTAATGATGCACTAATGAATTTCAGTAAACATGCCACTTTAAATCACTTTTTGCAGCCTCAAAGATTAAAGAATGTAGGAAATCCTTTCTTTTCAGCCAGTAAAAATGTCCAAAGAATTTTTGTTAAAATTAAGAAAAAACGAATTGGATATTTTTTTAAACAAAAATGTCCTCCACTAGCTCATGACGGGCCTGCTAACTACTAATTTGAATGCTGAAGTCATACATGGTAAAGAAACAAAAGTGATTACAATAATCACACAAATACATGTTAAAATTTGGAAACAGCAATTAAAGAAAATAAAAAAAGTGTATGCAAGTCCTAGACAATGTAAAAATATATGGATAATGAAGATGAACAAAAGTCTAGTATAACGAATACTGAGATTTCATTGAAATTTCTTCACGTTATGAAAATTACACTATGTGTCAACATAACCCTGAAAAATGTACAAGAAACACCACACAGTAACAATAAAATAAATAAATGATTATAAGTAACTAAACTAAGGGTCAAACTGGACAAAGTTCCATCTAATACTACTATTTGAAAATATGCTACATATATGTTACAATACTTGTTTGTCAAAGGTAAACCTTTGGTTACACAAAAGTAATAAAAAGAGGTGTGATACACTGATAAGAGCTGCCACACAGCTCTAACATTATGAGGTTGTTCTTGATGGGAGTGGATAGAAATAGTCTCCAAGTACTGCAACTCTTGAGGTAAAGATTCTTACAAACCTCAGGGTGAATATTTTGCCTCCCCTTCCCCCCTGAAGGAAAGTAATTATCTAACCACACACTAAATATACATAGCAACTAAATATATATAGAAGCTAGGTTTAAAAATATATCAATTCAGCCAGCTCCTGAGAAAAATAATTAGCCCTCGAATCAGTTGCCTTACATTATATATCGACAGCTTCTGTTGGTCCCAAAAGAAGCACAAAAAAATGGGAAACTGCTGAATAAGTCCCTTATTATTCATGAAGTAAAATAATAGATTATTAACATAACATCATATAAATAAGTTAATAAATGTTGTATTTTATTTCAGTGTTAAAATTTTCTGTATTCGTAATTTTCACATAAACTAAAGTCACAGACCAGATATTTAATTAAATATTATTTGTAAATTGGTAGCTGTCTAATGACACATGTCCGTTAAACAGCGTGCAGCCTCTACCCACGTCACTGGTAACCCTAAGTGAAAATTCACAGTGATATAACTAGACACAGTAGATACAAGATCCAAAGGAGGTTTTTAACAGTATAATGTGTGTGACTAGCATGTGAGATAAGATCAGTAATGTACAAGGTTGATGTCCTCTATCAGAACACACACCTTGATGTGTGTGACTAGCATGTGAGATCAGTAATGAACAAGGTTGATGTCCTCTATCAGAACACACACTTTGATGTGTGTGACTAGCATGTGAGATCAGTAATGTACAAGGTTGATGTCCTCTATCAGAACACACACCTTGATGTGTGTGACTAGCATGTGAGATAAGATCAGTAATGTACAAGGTTGATGTCCTCTATCGGAACATACACCTCGATGTGTGTGACTAGCATGTGAGATAAGATCAGTAATGTACAAGGTTGATGTCCTCTATCAGAACACACACCTTGATGTGTGTGACTAGCATGTGAGATCAGTAATGTACAAGGTTGATGTCCTCTATCAGAACACACACCTTGATGTGTGTGACTAGCATGTGAGATCAGTAATGTACAAGGTTGATGTCCTCTATCGGAACATACACCTCGATGTGTGTGACTAGCATGTGAGATAAGATCAGTAATGTACAAGGTTGATGTCCTCTATCAGAACACACACCTTGATGTGTGTGACTAGCATGTGAGATCAGTAATGTACAAGGTTGATGTCCTCTATCGGAACATACACCTCGATGGGTGTGACTAGCATGTGAGATCAGTAATGTACAAGGTTGATGTTCTCTATCAGAACACACACCTTGATGTGTGTGACAAGCATGTGAGATAAGATCAGTAATGTACAAGGTTGATGTCCTCTATCAGAACACACACAACTTGATGTGTGTGACTAGCATGTGAGATAAGATCAGTAATGTACAAGGTTGATGTCCTCTATCAGAACACACAACTTGATGTGTGTGACTAGCATGTGAGATAAGATCAGTAATGTACAAGGTTGATGTCCTCTATCAGAACACACACAACTTGATGTGTGTGACTAGCATGTGAGATAAGATCAGTAATGTACAAGGTTGATGTCCTCTATCAGAACACACACAACTTGATGTGTGTGACTAGCATGTGAGATAAGATCAGTAATGTACAAGGTTGATGTCCACTATCAGAACACACAACTTGATGTGTGTGACTAGCATGTGAGATAAGATCAGTAATGTACAAGGTTGATGTCCTCTATCAGAACACACACCTTGATGTGTGTGACTAGCATGTGAGATAAGATCAGTAATGTACAAGGTTGATGTCCTCTATGATAACACACACCTCGATGTGTGTGACTAGCATGTGAGATAAGATCAGTAATGTACAAGGTTGATGTCCTCTATCAGAACACACACCTTGATGTGTGTGACTAGCATGTGAGATAAGATCAGTAATGTACAAGGTTGATGTCCTCTATCAGAACACACACCTTGATGTGTGTGACTAGCATGTGAGATAAGATCAGTAATGTACAAGGTTGATGTCCTCTATCAGAACACACACCTTGATGTGTGTGACTAGCATGTGAGATAAGATCAGTAATGTACAAGGTTGATGTTCTCTATCAGAACACACACCTTGATGTGTGTGACTAGCATGTGAGATCAGTAATGTACAAGGTTGATGTCCTCTATCAGAACACACACAACTTGATGTGTGTGACTAGCATGTGAGATAAGATCAGTAATGTACAAGGTTGATGTCCTCTATCAGAACACACAACTTGATGTGTGTGACTAGCATGTGAGATAAGATCAGTAATGTACAAGGTTGATGTCCTCTATCAGAACACACACCTTGATGTGTGTGACTAGCATGTGAGATAAGATCAGTAATGTACAAGGTTGATGTCCTCTATGATAAAACACACCTTGATGTGTGTGACTAGCATGTGAGATAAGATCAGTAATGTACAAGGTTGATGTCCTCTATGATAACACACACCTTGATGTGTGTGACTAGCATGTGAGATAAGATCAGTAATGTACAAGGTTGATGTCCTCTATGATAACACACACCTTGATGTGTGTGACTAGCATGTGAGATAAGATCAGTAATGTACAAGGTTGATGTCCTCTATCAGAACACACACCTTGATGTGTGTGACTAGCATGTGAGATAAGATCAGTAATGTACAAGGTTGATGTCCTCTATCAGAACACACAACTTGATGTGTGTGACTAGCATGTGAGATCAGTAATGTACAAGGTTGATGTCCTCTATGATAACACACACCTTGATGTGTGTGACTAGCATGTGAGATAAGATCAGTAATGTACAAGGTTGATGTCCTCTATCAGAACACACACCTTGATGTGTGTGACTAGCATGTGAGATAAGATCAGTAATGTACAAGGTTGATGTCCTCTATCAGAACACACAACTTGATGTGTGTGACTAGCATGTGAGATAAGATCAGTAATGTACAAGGTTGATGTCCTCTATCAGAACACACACCTTGATGTGTGTGACTAGCATGTGAGATAAGATCAGTAATGTACAAGGTTGATGTCCTCTATCAGAACACACAACTTGATGTTTGTGACTAGCATGTGAGATAAACATAGGAGTGTGTATAACCTACTTATTTAAAGAAAACTGAAATTAGGAGTTTGTATAACCTACCAGATTAGAAACAACTGACCCTGATATTTGTGTATAACCTAATTAATTAAAGAGCACTGAATCCAGGGTATTTATAAACATGTGCTACATCTACATACTTGTTTCACTGAAGACATTAAGATCTTCTTCCTTTTGTCTGCGAGTTTTTTCTTGTTTTTCCAAATAAAATTCACTTTCAAGTTCCCCTTTCTCAAACTTTTCCTTGATGCTAATGGTTTTTACATCACTCACTATATCAATTAACTCAGTTTTTGATGTCAAGTTATTCTTGGTTTCCTTACATGCACGTTCATATACTGCACGCTTGGACTCTGCTTCCCTTAGTTTCAACTGGTCATCTTTTGTACCCTCACCCTTACCTTCGTCCTTTCCAATATTCTCACTTTCCCACTCAGACTTCAAATGAGACGTTTCCTCAGATTTTGCCTGGATAAATAAATACATCAATTACTCTAAAAATTAAAATTGTAACTAAATAAATAGGACTGAATGTTTTTTGCATTTTGAATAATTAACTCTGATATACATAGAACTAAACTGAAAAAGCTAGTGTAATTGTACTAATTACACTAATTCACATATTACTACATATTAAGTACATACATATATTGCCCCAAATTTTCAAAGTGTTTCCATTTTTACAAAATACCCTTTCCTTTTTCTAAATCCATTCCTTGCTGTTCACATGTTCACTTAATGTAATTTAGTAGAGCTAATATTCTTGGGACAGTATTTTGATTAAATATGTATTATCTCCATACATTAAAGCTATTTTACTTACAGTAATTATACTTTCAACCAAATATAACAAATACTGTCAAATGAAGTTACTTTTATCCACATAACTTTGTTATTCTTTCTTAATGAAAGTGATTTTAAGATAATCTAACATGGCCATTAGGTTTAGTTCTCCAGTTTTATACACCTAACAGTCACACAGTTTGAAATATGAAACATTTATGGCTCATGTTATACAAAAAAGGTGAAACAGCTTCAAGCTATATCAACCCCATGAGATAATCTTTATGTATTAGAAACAGCTCAATGAAGAACATTACCTGTTCTTGCATACTTTTCTTACTTACTTCTGGAGTACTGTCACTTCTAGAATCTAATTTTTCTTCTTCTCCAGCAGAAATAACGGATGGATCCCTAAGAGAAATGTTCAGCTAACTGAAGGTTAAACAGATTCCTGAATTTATAAGAATTGTCACTGCATTATGTTGTTTTAATCAGTAACCCCAGGTAAATATATATGTATTAAGATATCAACAAATACAAAAGGAGAAATCTGATGAAAGACAGAAATCATGTTAGACATCACAAAACTTCATATATTCTTTTGTAATTATAAATTTATTGAGTTCCCTTTTAACATTACCTGCTCCTCTGAACTGTAATGTACAAATAGGAAACATAATTATTGGTTTGAAATAACATCAGTATGTTAAAACGTTATCACCGTTTTCCATAAAACTAACCAACCTCCAAACAATTTTTAGTCCTAGCAATAATGTTAGTTGGCAAATTGTAATATGTGCTCTACCATTAAAGTGTTTCTATAGTTTAATGCATCAAGACACACGTGGACCTGTTCACGTTACTTTGAATGCAGAAGGATAATAGATTTTTAACTTCAATTATTTCCTGGGAGATATGAAACCTTAGGGTAAATTATGAAGAAAATTCCATAATGAACTTATTAAATGATAAAACTTCTTGTCTTAGGGAAGTATTACATACACTTTCCACCTGACACTACATTAAGTTTACACCTACTGCAGATATGACCTTCTTTCTTCAAATTTAAATCACCCTAGAACAAACAGTTCAAGATATTTGCATTTTGAATAAGGGTTTTTCTATACAATTGTCCTGTAGTTTTTACATTATAAAACATTTTCAAACTGAAAACTTGATTTGTAGAAGGGAACTCAGGAGAAATATAAATTAGATGTGTCATATTTTAGAAATCTGTGTTCTGAAAATGTATATTCTACAAAACACATGAGCCTCAGTTTCAAAGTAGATCATGTTTACGTTTCTGTACCAACATATTACATAAAGTTTATTAGCCAGTATACTGTGTCTCAGTTTCTGTGCTAACATTGTTCATCTAGTTTATCAGTCAGTAAACTGTGTTTCAGTTTCTGTACCAACATTTTACATCATGTTTATCAGTAAATATCCAGTGTTTTAGTTTCTGTACCACATTTTACATCATGTTTATCAGTAAATATCCAGTGTTTTAGTTTCTGTACCACATTTTACATCATGTTTATCAGTAAATATCCAGTGTTTTAGTTTCTGTACCACATTTTACATCATGTTTATCAGTAAATATCCAGTGTTTTAGTTTCTGTACCACATTTTACATCATGTTTATCAGTAAATATCCAGTGTTTTAGTTCTGTACCACATTTTACATCATGTTTATCAGTAAATATCCAGTGTTTTAGTTTCTGTACCAACATTTTACATCTAGTTTATAAGTAAATATACTGTGTTTCAGTTTCTGTACCAAAATTGTTTATCTAGTTTATCAGCCAGTAGAATGTGTTTCAGTTTCTGTACCAACATTTTACATCTACTTTATCAGCCAGTAGAATGTGTTTCAGTTTCTGTACCAACATTTTACATCTACTTTATCAGCCAGTAGAATGTGTTTCAGTTTGTGTGTCAACATTTTACATCTATTTTATCAGCCAGTAGAATGTGTTTCAGTTTGTGTGTCAACATTTTACATCTATTTTATCAGCCAGTAGATTGTGTTTCAGTTTGTGTGTCAACATTTTACATCTATTTTATCAGCCAGTAGAATGTGTTTCAGTTTCTGTACCAACATTTTACATCTACTTTATCAGCCAGTAGAATGTGTTTCAGTTTGTGTGTCAACATTTTACATCTATTTTATCAGCCAGTAGAATGTGTTTCAGTTTCTGTACCAACATTTTACATCTACTTTATCAGCCAGTAGAATGTGTTTCAGTTTGTGTGTCAACATTTTACATCTATTTTATCAGCCAGTAGAATGTGTTTCAGTTTGTGTGTCAACATTTTACATCTATTTTATCAGCCAGTAGATTGTGTTTCAGTTTGTGTGTCAACATTTTACATCTATTTTATCAGCCAGTAGATTGTGTTTCAGTTTGTGTGTCAACATTTTACATCTATTTTATCAGCCAGTAGAATGTGTTTCAGTTTCTGTACCAACATTTTACATCTACTTTATCAGCCAGTAGATTGTGTTTCAGTTTGTGTACCAACATTTTACATCTACTTTATCAGCCAGTAGATTGTGTTTCAGTTTGTGTGTTAACATTTTACATCTATTTTATCAGCCAGTAGAATGTGTTTCAGTTTGTGTGTCAACATTTTACATCTATTTTATCAGCCAGTAGATTGTGTTTCAGTTTGTGTGTCAACATTTTACATCTATTTTATCAGCCAGTAGAATGTGTTTCAGTTTCTGTACCAACATTTTACATCTACTTTATCAGCCAGTAGATTGTGTTTCAGTTTGTGTACCAACATTTTACATCTACTTTATCAGCCAGTAGATTGTGTTTCAGTTTGTGTGTTAACATTTTACATCTATTTTATCAGACAGTAGAATGTGTTTCAGTTTGTGTGTCAACATTTTACATCTATTTTATCAGACAGTAGAATGTGTTTCAGTTTCTGTACCAACATTTTACAACAAGTTTATCAGCCAGTATATTGTGTTTCAGTTTGTGTGTCAACATTTTACATCTACTTTATCAGCCAGTAGATTGTGTTTCAGTTTCTGTACCAACATTTTACAACAAGTTTATCAGCCAGTATATTGTGTTTCAGTTTGTGTGTCAACATTTTACATCTATTTTATCAGCCAGTAGATTGTGTTTCAGTTTGTGTGTCAACATTTTACATCTACTTTATCAGCCAGTAGATTGTGTTTCAGTTTGTGTGTCAACATTTTACATCTATTTTATCAGACAGTAGAATGTGTTTCAGTTTGTGTGTCAACATTTTACATCTATTTTATCAGACAGTAGATTGTGTTTCAGTTTGTGTGTCAACATTTTACATCTATTTTATCAGACAGTAGAATGTGTTTCAGTTTGTGTGTCAACATTTTACATCTACTTTATCAGACAGTAGATTGTGTTTCAGTTTGTGTGTCAACATTTTACATCTATTTTATCAGACAGTAGAATGTGTTTCAGTTTGTGTGTCAACATTTTACATCTATTTTATCAGACAGTAGATTGTGTTTCAGTTTGTGTGTCAACATTTTACATCTATTTTATCAGACAGTAGAATGTGTTTCAGTTTGTGTGTCAACATTTTACATCTATTTTATCAGACAGTAGAATGTGTTTCAGTTTCTGTACCAACATTTTACATCTACTTTATCAGCCAGTAGAATGTGTTTCAGTTTCTGTACCAACATTTTACAACAAGTTTATCAGTGAGTAGAATGTGTTTCAGTTTCTGTACCAACATTTTACAACAAGTTTATCAGTCTGTGTTTTAGTTTCTGAACTAAAATTTTACATCTAGTTTATCAATCAGTTAACTTGGTATCAGTTTCTCTACCAACATGGTTCAAGTTTATAAATTGGTTGGTTTGGTGTTTTATGACACTAGGCCTATCTGCACCAAACATCTCATAAATAAAATGTTAAAAGAAAATTTAGTAAAATTCATAAAAGGAAATTAAGATAAAACAAAACAAAGTTTTAAATTAAAATAAAGCAAAACAAAGTTTTAAATTAAAATAAAACAAAACAAAGTTTTAAATTAAAATAAAACAAAACAAAGTTTTAAATTAAGATAAAACAAAACAAAGTTTAAAAAAAAAACAAATAAATATAATAAAACTACTGTTTATATCTAATCTACAACGTTAAGAGAAAAACTACAGTAATTCAAGTTGTAAAGGACTTTCTGTAATGTAACTGTAATTATCATAACTCACCAGGAAGACTAACAGGTAAGTACAAAAACCAAAGTCAGTCACCTGAAGTTGGCCTTTCCAGTCCTGGTTTCGAGTTATTTGACATTATGGCCATTTTTAAAAAAGGAAAATAAGAAAAAAATGTTTTAAAAGACTTGAAGCAAAATTATAATAATAACTCTCCAGGATGACTAATGGGTAGTTCAAACAGCAGCGTTTGTCACCTGACGCTGGCCTTTCCAGTCTTGGTTTCGAGTTATTTAATGTTACGGCCAGTTTCTAATTTCAAATCAAACTAGAGAGACTGTGATTCTTAAAAGGGAACCACAATAAAAAAGGTGTAATGTATAAATTAAAAAACTTAAATGGCATTAAAAAGATTAATGGCCTTTAAAAAACTAAAACCATTATCAAGGTGGGTAGTGTTACTATCACCAATAACACTGTCTCATGTTGTGGACAAACCCTGGGACAGAACATGTTTAAACTGGTGCCGTCATTAAGAGTCATAACTCACTGGTGCATCAGTTCCAGATAAAAGGAAACAATGAGTTAAAAACTGTGACCAATGTGTAGTCTATTTAGAACAACTTCCTCTTTCTGATCCTTACAGAAGCAAGACGACCAAAGTCCAATATAGAGGTTTATTTGGAAAAGCTTGTTTTCACATTGCTCACTCCAAGTTTACTGCCAACTGGCACAGAGCCAAGCCTTGAATACAGGACCATAGTCCATGTATGGAACAGGCACAGCAGTGATAGTGCCAGAGCAGATAGGTTTAGCTGTGGTGTCGGCAAGCTAGTTCTCGCAAATACCAACGTGGCCTGGTATCCAGAAAAACTGGATAGAAGTAGATGCTAAGGAGAAATGGGCCAGTCAGTTTTGAACATCGGCAAGAACAGGTTGTGAACCAATGTGAAGGGATTCCAGGGCCAGTAGTGAACAAAGCGAGTCAGTATAAATAGTGCAGTTTGAATACTGCTTAGCTTCTATGTAATCCAGGGAAAGAGAAATGGCGTGCAGTTCAGCAGTAAACACAGAGGTTTTAGAGGGGATTCTGCACAAAACAACCAAACCACAACAAACCATGGCAGAATCCACACAGTCACCTGATTTCGAACCATCTGTATAAATAAAAATGGAAGGATAATTCAAAAGATGTTCAGCAAATAGCAGACAGTATTTCCAATCAGTAGTGTCTACTTTTCTCAGATGACTTGATGATAGGTCACAACTGAGGGCTGTAAGAAGCCATAGTGGAATGGGCTGACTAGTGGATACAGCAATATTATCCAAGGACAGACCCAATTCATCCAAATGTGACTGAATACGAAGGCCAAAAAGAGCAATAGTAGACCGTCTGTTCTGAAAAAGTATGGCCCACCAAGGAAGGAAAATACAATTCCACGTGGGATACTTTAGTGAGGAACAAAGTTTCAAAGCATAGAGTAAAAATAGTTGCAAACGGCAGAGGTACAAAGAAGGTTCATGAGACTATGTATAAGCTCTGAACTGGGGAAGTGTGGGAAGCCTCAGTGCAGAGTTGAAGTCCTTGATGATGAATGTGGTCCAGCATCTTTAAGGCCGATGGTCTGGCAGAGCCATAGGCCAGTGATCTATAGTTGAGTTTCGATCGAATAAGAGCACGATATATCTTTAGCATAGAATGTCAATCCACTCCCAAAGTGGTGTAAGAGAGGACACGAAGGATGTTCAGTGCTCTTGTACATTTGACCTGTAGCTGCTTGATGTGTGGTATAAAGGTCAGCTTATGGTCAAAGATAAACCCCAAGAACTTTGTCTCAGGGACCACAGGCAGCACAACTTTGCCAATACAGAGTTCAGGATCAGGGTGAATACCCTGTTGGAAGCAAAAGTGCATGCAAACGAATTTAGAGAGAGAGAAGTTAAAGCCATTTGCTGTGATCCACTTCAGTAAATGATTGAGAGCAGTCTGTAGCTGCTGCTCAATGTACCTCATATTCAACGACTGACATGAGATGTGAAAGTCGTCGACATAGAGCCCATTTGCAACAGTGAGAGGAAGTTGTTCAGTGATGGCATTAATTTTTGTACTGAAAAGTGTAACACTCAGAAAACAGCCCTGAGGGATTCAAAGTTCCTGTAGAAAAGAATGGGAAAGTGTCGAACCCACACGAACTTGGAATCTCTTGTCCATGAAAAAAATTTTAATAAAAATGGGCAAATGGCCATGTAACCCATATATTTGGAGGTCTCGCAAAATGCCATACTTCCATGTTGTGTCATAAGCCTTCTAAATGTTAAAGAATGTTGAAACAAGATGTTGTCATTTAAGAAAGGCTTCTCTGACTGGTGTTTCGAGTCGAATCAGGTGGTTCATGGTGAAGCTGTCATCAGAACTCACACTGGGTGGATGGGAGGAGGTTGTTTGATTCGAGGAACGAAACAAGGACAGTTTGTAGTTGCCGCTCAATATATCTCATGTTCAACAACTGACAAGAGATGTGAAAGTCGTCAACATAGAGCCCGTTTTCAACAGTGAGAGGGAGTTGTTCAGTGATGGCATTTATCTTTGTACTGAAAAGTGTGACACTCAAAACACAGCCCTGAGGGACCCCAAGTTCCTGTACAAAATAACGGGAAAGTGTCAAATCCACACGAACATGGAATCTCTTGTCCTTTAAAAAATTTTAATAAACATGGGTAAATGACCACATAACCCATATATATGGAGGTCTCACAAAATACCATACCTCCATGTTGTGTCGTAAGCCTTCTCAATGTCAAAGAATATTGAAACAAGATGTTGTTGTTTGAGAAAGGCTTCTCTGAATGATGTTTCAAGTCGAATTAGATGGTCCATGGTGGAATGCTGTCGTTGGAACCCACACTGGGTGGGCGAGAGGAGGTTGTTTGATACGAGGAACCAAACAAGATGAGCATTAATCATCCTCTCTAAAGTCTTACAGAGACAGCTCGTCAAAGCAACTGGACAGTAGTTTAAAAGAATCTTGGGATTCTTCCCAGGCTTAAAGAAAGGTAAGACAATAGCCTGGTGCCAGGCATCAGGAAAAACATTCTCCTGCCAGATCCGGTTAAAAACAATCAGAACAATAGCAAGAAAAGCAGGAGAAAGATGACACAGCATGTCACAGTGTGCATCATCAGGTCCAACCGATGTTATCAGACAGATGAAGAGCCAGTTTTAGATCCACCAGTGTAAAGGGACAATTATAGTCATAAACACAATCACCTCAAACGGAAAGAGGTGATCGCTCTGCCCAACTCGTGATGGCTAAGAAAGTGGAAGAAGAAGCAGAAGTGCTAGATACCCGGCAAATTTCACCTAGAGTATTGGCAATGCTCTGGGTATCATCTACTTCCTGGCCATCAGAGAGCAAGATGGATTATATGTTATACAATGTTTATTTAACTTATACCTTCACTGTTACCCTGTTGTTGTTGTTAAGATGGCCACATAGAACATCAAACTGATGAAGACAATAGCATAAACTGATATTAATATTATATCATTATTATATGTTTATTTGCCTTGAAGTAATATGACGTTTCTTTGCTTTAACAACACAAGGATGGGAAAACAAGTTTAAATTATCAAATATTTTAATCTTACCTTTCTTCATGTGAAACAACACTCTCTACACTATGAAAGGAGTATTCATCTGCTGAAGATGAGAAATGAGTCTCTTCCTCCAGGAAATCATGAGATTTTGAATTACTCGAATCTGGCATCGGTGCTAAGTCTTCACTGACGTTAGTGTCAGCTGTTAAAAAACATTTGGTGTATTCTTTTGAAACTGTCACAGGTAAACTCAGATTACAAATAATGAATTAAATAATGTTAATTTGGACTCAAGAGGATTTTGATTAGATTTGATATATATTTATGTTTTAATTATCAATTAAACATTAACTCTGTTACACATGTGAAGATGTAATTTGCAGTTTAAAGACAACACAACTCAATCACTTCACTGATAAATCATTTCCACTAGTCAATAAACTAAATAAACATTACTGTTTGTGACCTGAAACAAAAGAGCTTGGACAGTTTATCTTTAAGCTCTTACTTTGGTATGATGTATCTAGGGTACTTCCTTCTTCAAACCACCTCCCATTACTTAACAGATGATTTTTAAGGTTTTATTAAAATGAAGATTTCACTTTGAAGAAAGGAAAATATAAACTGATTTGTTACAGAACTTAACACAGTTTTACATTTTGGGGTTAAAACCTTTAAAGTGGTCTGTTATTAATTTAACTGTGGTAAAATAATAATTTCTAATATACAACTATGTTCTCTATAACTTAGTTTGAATAAAGACACATCAACAGTCTTACCAAAAATCATACTATTAAGAAATTAAATTGGTACTTCATTTATATGACACTGACAGTTAAAAACATCCCAAAAATACACATACTTAAATGCTTTTATTCAACATGCTTGTTCACCCTTAACATTCTAATGGTGTATCTTAAACCATGATAGATTTATTGAGATCAAACGACAGTTTCCAGGATCAATTTTAAAAATAAATAAGAAAAATATTCCTGAAATAAACAATTCAAATCAATGAAGATTAGAGAATACTGTAAGAAACTGTAACAGTGCTTTAATAACTTTGTAATAACATATGGTAACAATTACCATCTAATAGTGAAGACTAGAGGGCAATCACTAACTAATATATAAACAGAACATTTAACAAAAACATGCTTAACTGTCTTAGCTAGGTCTTGCTAACAGAAGGAGAGAGAGCATAACCAATTTTTGTATGGTAGATAAATTCACATGTTCCATAGCCATCCATATCTGATCATGTTGTATGACTGTCACAATAGCATGTGGTTTGGACAAAGGAAGAGGGAAAACAACATGGGTGAAATGACATCTAAAACCTTCAATCAAAGCTGAATCTATGTGGAAATGAGGGTTCGGTTCTCAACAATTAAACGAAGACCTTTTCTTGAAGAATAAACATTTGTTAATATAAAACAAGTTACTCCATCAATTCTCAACCTACACTCTAGAATTTTCTGCACAGGGTAAATATTGTGAAAATCCTTAAACTTCTTTCAAACAAGCAAGATAAAAAATGTCTCCAACAAAGTTTTTATCCATCTTTGTGTCTTCAACTGAGCATTAGTGTTTCAAAGCAGCCTAATATAAATACTGGTATACTTCATTAAGCCTTAGGATATAAACCACAAGATGGTTTCATGTTCCATTCTGTGAATCAAAGAAAAGGTAGAGCATAAGGCTGTCTAAGAGAATAGACAACTCACACAGTTCTGCAAGAACAGAACCAACATGTCTACCATAAGAAGTTGAAGAGCAAAAGAAATGGCATCATCCTTCATGTGTAAGAATATTCCATTTAATATAATGACCTCTAGTGGAAGAAGAAGAAAAAATGAAAAAGGTGGAGGAGTTAGAAACAACAAACTTTCACACATACACACACACAAATCACTATCAACAGCCAAGAAATGCCTAGAACTTTTACAACTAGTGATAACAGAATGATTGAAAAGACTCAACTACCCAATTACTTGTTCCAGTCGAGAATGATATCCATCATTAAGTAGAACAAGATCATATTCATTGATTGAAGTTTCAAGAACCTGACCAAGATTCTACAATCAATGATGGAGATTACAAATCAAATATTACACTAGTGTCAACATCTTGTACAAGTCAAGACAGTTACTTATGGCAAATAATATCACATGAAAAAAATAGAGTTCTGAGAAGTTAACCAAATTCCATAAAAAAAAAAAAACAGTTATATAAGAGCCCCTCTGTGTCAGAAAGATGTCCAAGTTTTGTATCAAGAGTTCTTAAACTCTCAGTACTTACTTTAAGATGGACAATAATATAGAAAAATTGACACCACCCTATAACTCACGTTCGTCACAAGTATCCAAAAAACATTGTATAAGTGTTTTTCTTTTTATTATATACTAAATTTTTAATAACCAACCAGCCATCTTTAAAATACATTTTTACTTCAAGGGGGTTTCTCAACATCATGAAAAGAAAACGTCAATGAGTAGGATTGTTTACTTCCTGAGTTTCAACAAAAATTGAATCCCTCGTAGGATTCTGATCAT
The DNA here is from genome assembly GCF_004210375.1 of Tachypleus tridentatus. Lineage (NCBI taxonomy): Eukaryota > Metazoa > Arthropoda > Merostomata > Xiphosura > Limulidae > Tachypleus > Tachypleus tridentatus. Next base: position 183,961,936 of record NC_134825.1, on the reverse strand, counting down.
CAAAGACGTACTTTAGTCAGATGACAAAATTCAGAAAGGTCAGAGACAGGGATTTACTGAACAGCTTTTACAGATGTCTGACATAATAAAGCTTATTGCAACAAACGTATCAGTTAGAAAGATTGTTTTTATACAGACAAACAAAAATTCAAATTTCTAGCTTTTATCATAATGTTACTTTGGAACAAAGTAGTAATATAATTTTCCAACCCGAGGAGTACGTTTATAGTTTTCAGGGCATATTTATAGTTAGATTAGTAAATTTGAAAAAAACAACAACAAACTATTCCAAACTTAAAACAAAATATTGTAGAATTACTATTTAATTATCGAAAGAATTTTTAAAAAGCAGATCGCTTGGTTGGTTGTTTAAAGTTAAGCACAAAGTTACACAATGGGCTCTCTGTGTCCTGCCCACTACAGGTATCGAAACCCGATTTCTAGCGTTGTACGTCCGTAGACATGCCGCTGTGCTAGTGAGGGGCAGCAGATAGCAAAATTAAAATGAAAAAGAAAATCCTAAAGTTAGGCCTAACTTAAACCCGAGCCTTCAAAATCACTACCACATAATTAAAATATTTTATAAAAATAAATAACGTGTGACAGAATAAAAAACGTGTGTTGTTAGTTTTAAAAATAAAGTTCTATATCTAATTATACTTTGCATAAGATATTAGTATCAGGCTCATATTCTTTCAAATTAAATCGTTATTTAGCTCTATCAGTATCGTATATTATTTTTTCTCATAAACAAAAAATATCAATACATCCGTTATATCATTGGTTGAGAGATGTCATAAGATTTATAGCTTAAGAAAGTTCTAACCAATCAACAAAATATTACAATATTACGCATGTCCTGATCACATTTTGCCAGCATAGGCTTATAACGCCATGGCAAAGTACGTTAATAGTAATAAGCTATGCTATAAGCTGTAACATTTCGAAAGGAGGTTCATATATTTTTTTTGTAATTTCCAGAGAGAAGAAGAAACCAAAGGAGAAATGTTACTGACTTGTAAAAATGTTATTTGTAGTAAAGAACTTACTAAACACTCGTTTTTGAAGTGAGCTGTCAAAGCCTAGATAAGTGTGCTTCGTCCTAGCTAAGTTATAATTCAAGTGTACTATTAGTATTTACCGGCATTATAGGAAGTAGAATTTTAAAGTATAAATTTGCTTTAATATTATTTTTTAAATATCACTTTTATACGAAGATTACTTATATTTTCATGTTCACTCATTCTTATATAATATATTTCTCACAACGACAGACCTTATTATATTTGTACTACTATTAGGCCTAAAGTAACGGCCTAATATACGGGGTTTGAAGTTAAAAGTCATGGTTCATCTACTACAGTCTACACAATGAATTAATTAATCGAAGTATTATCCATAAACATATACATGACCTCAACAGAGAAAATTTCAGTGTTTTATTTCCTCGTAGATCAAAAAACTGGTTAGTTCATTGTCGAATTATAAGAATGGCTTTTTAGTGCATAGCGTTATGTCTGCGCCAAAAACCGGGTTTCTATACCTGTGATGGACACATTACAGATAGCCCATTATATAGCTTTATGTTTAACTTCAAATTTTATCTAGGAATAAAAAAGTATCATTATAATACCTGATAGTCCATATCTCATTCTAAGACTTAGGACTAAACGCTTGTTTTATTTAAATAATTTAATTTTGGACTTACTCGCAACTCACTGGCTAAATATTCAATAAAAGCTGGCACAAAAAGTTTCTACGGGCAATATAGTTTAGAGGCGTTTTCTCCCAACAAGTTTCGTATGAAATTAATACCAACAACACTGTTAGTATTGATTCAAATGGAACCTCTACTCTAGTCACCTTTAGTAACAATTCCCATTGATTCAATAAATATTACAATAACAACACCATTGCATCTGAATCTTTCAAGAACTTCGAAGTTCGTAATTCAACTAGTTACCACCAGAGGGACAACTGTGTGTGTGTTTTTATAGCAAAGCCACATCGGCTATCTGCTGAGACCACCGAAGGGAATCGAACACCTGATTTTAACGTTGTAAATCTGTAGGGACAATTGAATCTTGACATTTCTTTAATCGCATTCATGCTAAAATCGACAATATAAAATAAAAAAATATATGCACAAGGTCCAATTTTTCCAAAAATGAGTAAATTACTCTATTTCTCCTGAAAAACCTCCAAGGACACTGTCATCAAACCATCCAACAAAGATGGTGCTGTTTTTGTCTAATATAAAAACCTCTACATTCAAGCCAACAAACAACTAAATAATGCCAACTTCTACAAATTACAACCTCTATCCTATTTTCAGAACTTTATCATAAACAGTATCGAAACACCTATAAAATCTAATTACCTTCACCGTTCTGCCAAAATCTTGTACTTTAATAATCCAGAACTGCCCTCTTCTACATGTTACCACAAAAATATCAAACGCCTGTTGATACTTCACAACTGCCATCTTCTACATGTTACCACAAATATATCAAACGCCTGTTGATACTTCACAACTGCCATCTTCTACATGTTACCACAAAAATATCAAACGCCTGTTGATACTCTACAACTGCCATCTTCTACATGTTACCACAAATATATCAAACTCCTGTTGATACTCCACAACTGCCATCTTCTACATGTTACCACAAAACTATCAAACGCCTGTTGATACTCCACAACTGCCATCTTCAACATGTTACCACAAAACTATCAAACGCCTGTTGATACTCCACAACTGCCATCTTCTACATGTTACCACAAATATATCAAACGCCTGTTGATACTTCACAACTGCCATCTTCTACATGTTACCACAAAAATATCAAACGCCTGTTGATACTCCACAACTGCCATCTTCTACATGTTACCACAAAAATATCAAACGCCTGTTGATACTCCACAACTGCCATCTTCTACATGTTACCACAAAAATATCAAACGCCTGTTCATACTTCAGAACTGCCATCTTCTACATGTTACCACAAAAATATTAAACGCCTGTTGGCCAGGGCACCTAGTGGTCTTTATCTGTAACTACCTTACTGGACTGATATCCACTTAATATTCAAAGATTAAAATTCGAGGTATTTTTCAACATTCAGTTAACACACTCCATATATACGATAAAGACTGTATTAATTTTTTTTGGCCCAGCACGGCATGGTGGGTTAAGGCGTTCGGCTCGTAATCTGAGGGTAGCGAGTTCGAATCTCCGTCACACCAAACATGCTCGCCCTTTCAGCCGTGGGGCGTTATAATGTGACGGTCAATCCCACTATTCGTTGGTAAAAGAGTAGCCCTAGAGTTGGCCGTGGGTGGTGATGTCTTACAGTGCTGAATTATGGACGACTAGCGCAGATAACCATCGTGTAGCTTTGCGCGAAATTCAAAAACAAAACACTGTATGTTTAATAGGCAAAGTATTTTGACTGAAAGAACTTTCTCGGTATGTGGTTTGTCACTAGAGTAAAGGCAGATAAACAGAATTTGTTAAGCCTCATCAAAGACGTTATCAGGATAGTTTTGTCGTTGAAGAATATAATAGATGTGTTAATGCTCTAAACCTGGAGCCAACGTTGGCAGAGCTTAGACATATCAAACGTAGAAACTGTCCTTTAAGAATAGTGTGTTTGGAAGGGAAAAGTGTTTAAACAGGGATGTCTATAAGCAGTTTATAATGTACTCTCAGTGCCGGATTATCGTAGTAGCAAAAGCAGCACATGCTGCGGGCCCCGCATTTTCAAGGGCCCGCGCTGAATGCTTTCAAGCTATCAAAATGGGTTGGCCATCCCCAAATTCTATGTTGATAAAAATGGATTGTTCGTTTCGTTTATGCACTTCAAGCATGCTTCTCATATTGGCACCAAACAAAACCTTCTTGAGTTAGTTTTACCGTTTGATAATTGACAATTCTTTGAAATCTTGTTTTCCAACTGTAGAAATTGCCTTGTGCATTTAATTGTCACTCATGGTTACCAACTGCTGTGGAGAACGCTCACTTTCAAAACTGAACTAAGGAGCACCATTGGTTAAACCAGATTGAACAATCTCATTCTAATGACCAATAAGCATGAACTTCTGGGTGAAATAGATATTTCCAGTATGATCAACAAATTTGCTCAAGCTAAATCTAGAAAATATAACTTTTAAATTGTAGTTTTATTACTTTTGTCCTTTGATACTAATACCTACATGTAATACTATTACTGAAATGTCAGACATATTTGTGGTATTATCTGGCTGTATAGCAAATGAAAAAAATAAAATTATTTTACTATGTAAGTTAAAATCTATGTTTTAATATTTGTTTTTTGTTTTTTAATTCAAGGCCCCATTATAACATATGCTACAGGCCCCGCATTAGCTTAATTCGGTCTTGTGTGCTCTAGTAATGTGTTAGTGAGCTATAAAAAGTTGACATTCTGTCTAGGTTTTCAGAAGCTAAACAATGGATGGTAAGTTTCAACATAGTGAAGGAAAACCTTGATTTCTTTGTGTGCAGTTGAAAGATCCAGAACGGTCAATTGAAGTGTGATGTCTCTTTTGGGAGGCGAATATTGCTTCTTTGGTCGAGATATTTAAGTAAACGTTCCATCGATTATAGAGACTGTAAGGGAGATGTAATCAATTGATGGGCAGTTGAACTTTAGAAAAGAACAAGAATTGTTGAACGAAAATTGTTTCGAAAGCATTTGATTTGAAACAGAAACCTTCCAGAAAGCAACTGTTTATAACAAGTGTAAATACAACTTGACATAACTTAGCAAACTGTCTGACTTAGTGAACATTCTGTCAGTATTAATGAACTGAAAATAAATATTAATTGTTGTTATTATATCACCACGTTTCAGTATTAAACTCGTTAAAGATCAACCCGTCCTTCCATTTCAAAGACAGATTCGAGAGGTAAAAACTAAACTCAAGATAGATTGAAATTCGTAGCCAACATTAACTAAACAACATTTTTATTTAAAAATAAATTGTGAATTTAAATATGTAGTTTACGTCTCTAATATTTCAAAACGAAAAGAAATATAGTTTAACACAGGAAAATATACGTTGTAGCTACTTTTATGTTCTAAGTTCCACTATGGGCTGTCTTCGTTTTGTCAAACTCAAGGCTCAGGCTTCGAATAATAGTGCCCCCCCCCCGCTAGTATAATGGTTAATCTACGGATTTACAACTCAGATTTGACTCAGAAGATAGCCTGATGTGGTTTTGCTATAAGAAAAACACAAACACTCGAATAATAGCATTTTACGTCTACACTGAGCCATCTATACGTTTTTAAACCTCCACACAGTTTCAATAACTTCATACTTTGTTATCGGAAACTTATTTCAAACCACAAAGTATTGTTTAAGATCACTTCAAGAGTTATATTCTGACTGAGAAATATCTTAGAAAATAATCAATTAACGTGCCAGGACTGTGAATCAGAATGTTCCTGGTTCGCAACCAATTACCGAAAAGCTTCGCTCTGCACTTTCGAGTTATGGGTGTGGTATAAGAATGACTGTATATTCCAACTATTCGTACAGACAAGAACAGCCCAAGGGATAGCGGTGGCTACTTTCTCTCTAATATCTGAAGATTTTTGGTTGTTTTTGGTAAATGTTAACCCTAATTTGGTGATGAGTAAACTCACTTTCTGGTGCCTCTTCGTTAGCTACAACAGCTCCTTTGGAAACGACGGGTGTCTCCATATTTCTTGTAAGGCACAGGTTTATTCTACAAATTGTACATACACCTCCAACTTCCACAATATTATCTAGACGTGTGAGGTCAAGCTGCTCCAAAACACACGTTATAAATCAACAGACACATAAAACTTACAATTCAATACGCCTAAACTGGTTGAACCGGCTCAAAGGGTAGGTATAACAAAGAAAACTAGGGCACACAACCGTTCGCTAATTTAATAAATTACTTTATTAACTTCTTGTGCAATTTATACTTTAAGTTTCCATGTGTAACTGATGTCATGTATAAACTTTAACTTTCTGTTATTTCTAACTTTAACTTTCTGTTATTTCTAACTTTAACTTTCTGTTATTTCTAACTTTAACTTTGTTATTTCTAACTTTAACTTTCTGTTATTTCTAACTTTAACTTTCTGTTATTTCTAACTTTAACTTTGTTATTTCTAACTTTAACTTTCTGTTATTTCTAACTTTAACTTTGTTATTTCTAACTTTAACTTTCTGTTATTTCTAACTTTAGCTTTGTTATTTCTAACTTTAGCTTTGTTATTTCTAACTTTAACTTTGTTATTTCTAACTTTAACTTTGTTATTTCTAACTTTAACTTTCTGTTATTTCTAACTTTAACTTTGTTATTTCTAACTTTAGCTTTGTTATTTCTAACTTTAACTTTGTTATTTCTAACTTTAACTTTGTTATTTCTAACTTTAACTTTCTGTTATTTCTAACTTTAACTTTGTTATTTCTAACTTTAACTTTGTTATTTCTAACTTTAACTTTCTGTTATTTCTAACTTTAACTTTGTTATTTCTAACATGTGTAGCAGAGAATACTTCCTTTCACTTTTTCTAAATAATTCGTTATTTTATTTTCTGTTATTTCTAACTGTTGTGGCACAAAATCTTTCGTTGTGCTTCCTCGAATAACTAAGCAATGAGCCCTCTGGTGACCTACTACAGAGTTAGACTTGTTTTGTCTGACAACTTTTAAGTATATATCGTAGTTTATTATAGAGTTAAATAAAGATTATCTGGGACGAGTGGACGTAACATTGTAATTACATAAAACGTATAAAATAAAGGTTTCCTTTAAATCGAATAAATTATTTATTTTAAATTTGTGTCTTTAGGGATGGAGAACGTTTCAAATCTAACGTAACTGTGACCTAATCATCTACGTGTATAGTGTAATTTGTAATCAATCTTGTATAACATGTAACAATCATTGTATATACACAAGTACAATGAAGTATTTGTTTGTTTATTATTAAGCACAAAACTACATAAAGGGCCATCTATCGAAACCTGGTTTCTAGCGGTGAAGTTTGCAGACATACTGTTGTACCGCTGAGGGGCACAAGAAAAAAAAATACCTTGGACATTTTCACTCATACACGCACTACGAATACGCATTATGCATTTGATGTATATAAATGGTACGGCGTATTTTCCATTTTGCTTCTCGTACGTTTGTGAAATCAAAACGTAATTGTATATGTATATCCCACCGAACGTTGAAGGTCATTGAACTACACTATCACATGTTTGCATGTTTAATTTATACTTATGAGTCGAGCGTCACCTAGTAGTTAAAATTCCAGGCTGTGAATCTAAATATCTTTCTTTTGCGTAACATGCAAGAGTAACAGCTATATCTCAGCATTAGATTATAATAACGGTGGGTATTTTTGATTGGCCATCTTTTGCCTTGTCTGTCAGTTTAAAATTAAGTACGGTTAACGCCATGTACAGCTTCGTATTAATAACCGTAACAACAAATTTCTGTCTTGTTTGGAAAACAGCGTACAAGAATGGAATAACAAAGTGTTTTAATTATAATTAGTACAAAACAAACAAACAAGAATACTGTAACCGATCCAAAGTACCAGTTTATTAATATAGGAACCGGTCTTTCTAATCTCTCACGAAAGGTCACGCTACCTGTTCCACAAACTATCCGTTCTAGTGGTGGCGTTTTGAAACAGGCTACATACACAGCAACCGCGCCCAAAAAATAACCAAGTATTACGTATATTCTCTGTGTACGACATAAAGTGAAATAAATGTCTCGACCCAAGGACTTTCTTGATTAATTTACTAATATAACTACTTGGAAAGGGAGATAATAGTGAAACGATTTCCACTTGTTAGAAATTCCGAGAAATCAAACAATTAACTGGACGTAATAGGGTCAAGTGATATCTCATCTTGACCATGTCAAGGAACTTTCTGGAAAAACAGGATATTAAGAGAAATGCGTGGAGATGCAGACGTATCTAACCAATTCTTCCTGTTTTAGATTCACACAAACATGTACCATTTATTGAAGTACTTTTATTTCCCGGATAAGACGAGTATTTTCGATAAGCTTTGTTTTGAGTGTGTGTGTGTGTTTTCTTATATCAAAGACACATCGGGCTATCTGCTGAGCCCACCGAGGGGAATCGAACCTCTGATTTTAGCATTGTAAATCCGGAGATATACCGCTGTACTAGCGGGGGGCACTTTTTTTTGAAGTTTGCGCAAAGCTACTCGAGGGCTATCTGCGCTAGCCGTCCCTAATTTAGCAGTGTAAGACTAGAGGGAAGGCAGCTAGTCATCACCACCCACCGCCAACTCTTGAGCTACTCTTTTACCAACGAATAGTGGGATTGACTGTAATATTATAATGCCCCCACGGCTGAAAGGGCGAGCATGTTTGGTGGACCGGGATTCGAACCCGCGACCCTTGGATTACAAGTCGAACGCATTAACACGCTTGCTCATGCCGGGCCCAAGTATTTTCGGTGCGGTGGGAAAGCGGTAAGTTTACAGGCTTATATCGTTAAAATCCGGGGTTTGATTCTCCACACGAACACAGCAGGTAACCAAATGTGGCTTTGCTTTAAAACGAACATTTCCGGTAAAACCATAGTAACAGAAAAATAACTTAGATCCAGTTTATTAATCCAATTAACGCCATTTTTATTTTATTACAAATATTTTAAATGACTGACGTTACACACGTGGTTAAGATAAAGGAATTTAAATTTATGTGGTAGTTAGGAGGAGGGGACAATAAACACACACACAGACACATCTATAAACAAACCATATCAACACACGTACACATCATATACATAGAAATGAAGGTCACTGCATTCACCAAAACGTCTAAATCCATAAACATAGAACCTTTGAGGGAATGACCTTGCTTGCCCTCCTCATGCATGCCCCTGTACTCAGTAAAGATGCATCCAAGTATTAATTCAAATATTCCATAAACAAATTTGTTAACATTCGCTAACGTTTCTAAAAGGGCATAATTATAAGTTCATTCACAAGTACACGTAGCGACGACAGATGTATAAGACATGTTAACTCCATTACAAACATCCACTTCTCGCTACTCGTGTTTGTTTTGAAACGTAACCTGTTGGCTCCTCATTACACGCTACAATAGAAAATCAAATAATTTCTTTACGAATTTTGTTACAATTCGTCAGCTCCTTACCGGCGGTACCCCTGGAGATAAGCAACTAACTTCCAATGATAATAATACAAATCATATTTAATACACAAAATAAAAGCGAAAGACCTCACAAAATAAATTGTGTAGCTAATCTGGCAAATCTACTCGTCTTTGTGACTGGTTTACTCCAGGCTTCTCGTCAACTCTAGCTAAGAGTCTCCAGATTCTTTTCTTAGCCACGGCATAGCGGCTCACTGAAGGGCTCCGAGTTTGTTTTCCAAGTACACACTCTTAGCACAAAGCTCTCTCTTTTGATCGATTTGGGATCTAGTTAACGCCGACACTATTGAAGATTCCCTCTTGCTTTCATTGCAATCCCAACTGGTTGTATTCAGTGCACCATATTTTAAATGTGATGATAGCTGTACAAAACTTTAATTTTAGTAATGGACTTATTCACAATAAAAATAAAAAAGTAGAGAACACAAACAATTCGAAGGAAAAGACGCTTAACAATGCTATGGAAAAAAACGGTAATGTTAGGCCTAACCACACAGAGTGGTCGAGTGCTGGAATGAGAGAGAGTCACTTTAGGGCAGAGAGTTTGTATATTAGAGACTTCCTGGTTTAGGGGAACTTCAAACAAAATTTTGAGAACTACTGAATTAAACTGTGAACTAACGTTGTGCTAACCAATTCTCACACTGCTTTTGCTTCTGTCCTAGCTAGTTTAATCCTATCTTTCGTCAAACATGCTCGCCCTTTCACCAGTGGGGGCGTTATATGTGACGGCCAATCTCACTACTCGTTGGTAAAAAAGTAGCCCAAGAATTGGCGGTGGGTGGTGACGACTAGCTGCTTTCCCTATAGTCCTACTAGGGACGGCTAGTGCAAATAGCCCTCGAGTAGCTTTGCGAGAAATTAAAAAAATCAAACAAAAAACAAACTCTCGTTATTTTTTGGTAACGTTCTGATACACTTCGAAGCGTTCTTTTTGATATATTCGGAACAAATATTGCCAAGTCCATGTAACAATAATGTTATATTTTTTCTAGAACACTTTCTGTAGGTTAGTCTGATACACGATGCTGACCTATGTACAAATACAACGTTTCAACAGAAAATTTCTCGCTATTTCTATTCCTAACTCACAAGTAAACCTAATTACGAAATTCCACGGATAATTTATCGCGTAACAAAATAATCACAATACTTCTAGCTACAAAGACTGTACTGAAACATTCGTTGAATACCCGTTAACTCATGTTTAATATCGTTCCATAGTTTATACATATTTCACGAAGTTTGTCGATCATCATCATTAGTAGCTCCCTCTAACCAAAATATAAATTAAAATATTCAAATGTGACTTACAACAATATATAATGTTTGGTTATTCACACACGTTGTATACTAGAATGTGTCGTCACAACAACAGAATGTTATCTTAATATCTCCTGAGCTGTTCAAAATTTGTTCGGTCAAAATCTTGTAACCAACTGAATAAATCGCATGTTACTTTCTCAATTCGTTTATATAAGGCTTAACCAAAGCGACTAGCGCTACACACGCAACTGGTCATTGTCAATTAAACGTACGGGAGTTCATAACCCTAAGATATTAACTGACTGCCAATAGAAAATACAACTGTGTAACTAAATCTACCGCAGGTAATCTTGCAGCTCGCTCTAACACAGGTGCTCAAGGTGAATCACATAGAACCACAGAAATTTAAGTACCTACTTGGCAACGTAATATGTGGACACTGCATATACACCTACAGAAATAACAAGTTTAAAAATATCCTCTATACTAATACAAAGTGGTAGAAATACATGATACTTTTACGTATCATATTTGCAAAATATAAAAGCAAAATCGATTAGTTGAAGCAATATTAGTATCTAACAGTGGCACCACCTATAATTATATTTCGGTGGGAAGAGACGTGCAGGAGAATCTATAAAATACAGGATAGGTTTCATTATTTTAATAATCATTCAAACAATGTGTTTCACAAATATTTTCTGGAAAGTATTTATTCTAAGTTTTATTTATTAGATATCAATAATGAATAGGCTTTAGTCCCAGTAGTTAAGATGCTCGACTCTGAGGGTCGTGAGTTCGAAACCACGTCAAACCAAACATGCTCTTTCAGCCGTGGGAGCGTAATAAGGTAACGGTCAATCTCACCATTCATTGGTGAAAGAGTAGGCCAAGAGTTGGCGGTGGATGGTGATGACTAGCAGCCTTTTATCTGACCTACAAACAGTTTAGTTTCTAATCAGTGATGTCGAGAAATATATATGTAAAAACGGCTCGTTTGGGTTGAGAAAATATTTTACGTAGAAGAGCGAACAACGTTTCGACCTTTTAGTTTCTAACTTAATACACTAGAGAGTGATCACCCACCAGAATCTTTTATTTCTGACAGAATGGTACTGTTATATCTTTAATTACCACTAATCTGACAAACACCATTCTTCACGACTACAGACCGGAAATGAAATTCATTTAACTATTCACTGCTCGAAGAGACAACAATGGGGGTTAAGGTCAAACTCAGCCACCCATGTCAAAATTAGCACCTGAACTTTATGCTGCATATTATCGTTACGGAGTTATTTTCAACACACATAACTCTCCAGAAGTCTGCCTCGCGTATTGAATAATACCCAGTAGTTGTTACGTAAGTAGAGCAGCCATATTGTCTATTGATTAAACAGACGATAACATGCAGTGATATTACCCTCGAATATAATGAATGGAAGGAAACTGTAAGATGTCTGTGACATCACGTGCATAAGAAACTAATTGTCCCTTAAGAATACCTTAATTGTCTAGTTTTTCTCACCCGTTATGTTAACTGGGACAGAGAATGAAACATATGCTACCCTCCCCCATTACATAAGTTGTTTCAGAAATAACGTCCCAGATTTTTCCGGTTTTCCAGGATATAATGCGTGGTTTAAAATATGTACCAGCCTTTAATTACATCATCGGGAAACTAACAGCCAGAATGAGAAACATATAATATTAGATCGCAAAGTTTAACTGCAGTAGACGTCCAGAAACGACTCGCTGCAGTGACTGAATATGAAATTAAACCTGTTCTATTCGATAAGCCAAAGGTGAAATTTTATTTTATATGGTAAACAGAATTCTTTAATACCACTGGTGAATCTAAAGACATGTACACATCACAAGAAAGTAATTAATTATAACATAGACGTTCATACAAAAACTTGTGTAACAAGTAACTTGGGTCAAAGGAAAATGGTTTATTTCTTCGTTTGTTTTGAATTTCTCTCAAAGCTACACGACAGCTACCTGCGTTAGCCATCCCTAATTTAGCAGTGTAAGACAAGCGGAAAAGAAGCATATCACCACCACCCACCACTACCTCTTGAGCTGCTTTTTTACCAACAAATATTGAGATTGATTAACACTTTATAACGCCCTCACGGATGAAAGGGCAAGTATGTTAGTTTGTTTTTAATTTCTCGCAAAGCTACACGACACGAGGGCTACCTGCACTAGCCATCCATAATTTAGTAGTGTAGGCAGCTAGTCATCACCATCCACCATTAACCTTTCAGCTAATCTTTTACCAACAAATAGTGGAACTCACCATAACTTTATAATGCCCCCAGCATTGAAAGGGTGAGCATATTTGGTGTGAGTGAGATTTAAACCCACAACCCTCAGATTGCAAGCGAGAGTCATAACCACCTAAAGGAACATGGTACTGAGAAACATTACTGTGATCCAGGAACTATATGAAGAGTGCAAGGTGCGAGTTTTATAAAATACATCACAAAAAGTTAGGAAGAAATAATAAAAAACTACAATAAACTATTCTCAATATGAGCATGATCCTATGTAAGTATTTTAATAAAACTATGAGCATGATCTTATGTAAGTATTGTAATAAAACTATGAGCATGATCTTATGTAAGTATTGTAATAAAACTATGAGCATGATCCTATGTATTTTAATAAAACTATGAGCATGATCCTATGCAAGTATTGTAATAAAACTATGAGCATGATCCTATGTTAGTATTTTAATAAAACTATGAGCATGATCCTATGTATTTTAATAAAATATTATACCACTTACATAGCTTAAAAAGATTTTCCACTATCCAGGTGGAACTAAGTGAGGAACAAACACCCTTCTATATTTGGGCACTTTGACTGAGAAATCCTACTTTTCTAATCTCATCCATTCTTTGTAAAGGAAAACCGAAGCTAGCTCGAATATTCATGACAATTATTGAAAGTTTCAATGAAAAATGAGTTACATTTTAAAAAAAGCCTACATCTTTCTAGTTGAATAACAAGAAACAAATATTTGGGCCTGGCAAGGCCAGGTGGTTAAGGCACTCGACTCGTAATTTGCAGGTTTGAGTCCCCGTCGCACCAAACATGCTCTCCCTTTCAGCTGTGAGGGTGTTATAATGTTAAGGTAAATCCCACTATTCGTTGGTAAAAGAGTAGCCCAAGAGTTGGCGGTGGGTGATGATGACTAGCTGCCTTCCCTCTAGCCTTTCACTATTAGATCAGCACTTCCCCAGAGGGGACGATGTCCATTAAAGTCCCCCAGGATGAAAAAGGGAGACAGAAATTGTTCAATGAGAGCATCAAGGTCTGATTGATCATATGTCTCTCCAGGTGACAGATAGAGAGAACAAACAGTGGTGATATGACCCAAGGAAACACGGATGGCTGTGGCCTCCAAGGATGTGTCGAGTGGCAAAGACAGGGTGGGCACATGCTGATCAGCCAACAGTGCCACCCCGCCATGCACTCGTCCATCACACAGCCTGTCATTTCTGTATAAAGAAAACCGCCAAAAGGTGACTGTATCAGAATATTTCAGAAATGTTTCCTGTAAAGAGAGACAAACAGAATGGTAGGAAGCAATCAGTGTTTTGATATCATCCAGATTAGAACGTAAACCTTGACAGTTCCATTGTATCAAGGTGGCAATTTTTATTTACGTGTAGGCAAATTGGGCGGAGAACCCTTCTGTTTACGACCACGTCTTATTTCCTTACTTTTCTTATTTGAGGGAGGTCTATCGACCTCCATGGATACTGCCCTGGGTTGACTGGGCAGGTCTTTGCTGTTGGAAGGGTATTCCAGAGACTGAGGACGTGAACAAATGATTGTTTTACATCTTGGGGCGAGAGACGAAGATGTATCTGAGAAAATGCCTGTACCTGGAACCATAGGATGTGGTTCTTGGGGTTTGATGGAATGTTTATAAGGTACAGAGATAGGTGTCGAAGTTGATTCATCAACTTTCGTAACCATGGAGGTCAAAATACTTTTCATTTGTTTGGAGAACGATCCTTTATAAGGCACAAAGAGATCTGTCTGTACTTCCACAGTAGCTGTGTAACGAAGTGCAGCAGCATACCTCCGAGATGGGATGGTGAACAGCAATTTTCTAGCCTCAGGATAGGTAATGTTTTAATCGTTTTCAAATGCTGCACCTCGTTTTCTTCCAACCATTTAGGGTAAGAACGAAAGTAGGATGGATGAGAGCTATGTAAAATATTTTCTTAACCCAAACGAGCCGTTTTTACATATATATTTTTCTCTACAAGTGGGTTTTCTCGACATCACTGGATGAGAGCCATTGCAATTCATGCACCGCAACGAGCACACGTCAAGGAACCACGACATGACGTCTTCGAGTGACAGAACTGCTGACAATGGAAACATTGGAGAGGGTTTGGAATGTATGGCCATAGTCTGCATTTGAGATAACCTGCCTTGGTGGTGGCAGGCGGACGTGGTGATGTAAATGCGAGAATTAGGACACTGGTCAGCATCATAATTTCATCTTTGCAAGAGAATATATACCTCACTGCAGAAACTCCTTTGGTGGAGAAACCAGCAAGAATCTCTGACTCTGGGATGTTCTTCAAATCATCTCAACAATAACTCCTCGTGATGAATTCAAAGTATCAGGAGGTGTAACCACAATAGGTATATCCCCAATTGCCTTTGAATGCAAGAGGAGTTCACAGTGTTGAGATGTGAATGTTTCCAACAATATGTCATAAAATCGAGGCTTATTTACTGACTTTGGAGAGCCAGCAAGTCCCTCTAGCCCCTTCTGAATGAAGAAGGGAGATATCTGCCCTAAAGGTTTGTCTGAAAGTAAATGCAATATAAGAAAATGAGGTACAACAGGTGGTGCAGATGGTGACGATTGCTGCTCAGAATCTTCAAGACGTGGTTGTTTACTTATATACTGTTTTTTCACTATTTTATTAACATTTTTAATTGGAGTATCCATAATGAAAAAAAGGAAAATTTCAGTGCCCACTGACCCCACCATGGAGCCCTACGAGGGGATGCACTACAATGTCAAACAAGGGCACTGCAGCAACGCCAGGGTTTTGTGAGCACTATACCCAAACGCCAGCATCAAATGCAATGTCTACAACACCTGTTGAGAACACCCAACACTGGTACTTGGTTGACCCTAGCCCAAGTGGACCAGTCGATTGACCCAAGGGGGCACACCAAGGTCACCTGTCTACAGGAATTCAAGGCCAAAGTGGTGTGTTAAGGTTGGACCCCTCAACCACCAGGATCCTCTACTCTCCTTCACAGGTTTCCACACATGGCAAACACGTGGGTGGTTGTTTAGATCCCAGAGAAGGTAAACTGAAAGAACAGAACCGTCATTGTGAGGTCTCTTCACTGTGTACCAGAATCCACACTGAGGGGTTAAAAGGTAACCAAATAATTTGTTGGAATTGTGTGGAGTAATACAGGGCATTTGGAACAACACAAACATAAATTGATAAACTGTTTGGCAACACCAGATATAACATCCTTGTAATGTACAAGACTCACATATAAACAACAAAAGTATTGTATTATTTGTTTACCTTTCCTGTATATTATCTGTAATAATAGTATTATTTGTTTACCTTTCCTGTATATTATCTGTAATAATAGTATTATTTGTTTACCTTTCCTGTATATTATCTGTAATAATAGTATTATTTGTTTACCTTTCCTGTATATTATCTGTAATAATAGTATTATTTGTTTACCTTTCCTGTATATTATCTGTAATAATAGTATTATTTGTTTACCTTTCCTGTATGTTATCTGTAATAATAGTATTATTTGTTTACCTTTCCTGTATATTATCTGTAATAATAGTATTATTTGTTTACCTTTCCTGTATATTATCTGTAATAATAGTATTATTTGTTTACCTTTCCTGTATATTATCTGTAATAATAGTATTATTTGTTTACCTTTCCTGTATATTATCTGTAATAATAGTATTATTTGTTTACCTTTCCTGTATATTATCTGTAATAATAGTATTATTTGTTTTACCTTTCCTGTATATTATCTGTAATAATAGTATTATTTGTTTACCTTTCCTGTATATTATCTGTAATAATAGTATTATTTGTTTACCTTTCTTGTATATTATCTGTAATAATAGTATTATTTGTTTACCTTTCCTGTATATTATCTGTAATAATAGTATTATTTGTTTACCTTTCCTGTATGTTATCTGTAATAATAGTATTATTTGTTTACCTTTCCTGTATATTATCTGTAATAATAGTATTATTTGTTTACCTTTCCTGTATATTATCTGTAATAATAGTATTATTTGTTTACCTTTCCTGTATATTATCTGTAATAATAGTATTATTTGTTTACCTTTCCTGTATATTATCTGTAATAATAGTATTATTTGTTTACCTTTCCTGTATATTATCTGTAATAATAGTATTATTTGTTTACCTTTCCTGTATATTATCTGTAATAATAGTATTATTTGTTTACCTTTCCTGTATATTATCTGTAATAATATCTTCACGTTTTGTACTAATAGCAAACTTATCATCTGGTTAGAATTATGTGTTTCAATCATTATTTTCATAATATATATCATTCATTGACACTAATAACAGTCAACTGACACAAATATTCAATTGTAATAAATATAAAATATTATTTAGGCAGAGTGTTCATAATGAAGTTATGTTGTACAGACGACAACTGCCTGTCATAGAAACACAAGTGTAGAGGATGACATTTAGAAAGTCTTCCACCGTTTGAAATGTTAACAGTTCCCATTCATTGAACTTAAATCAGTACAACATACTTGAGTTTCAAGAAGATAATACAGCCTTATTACATAAGGCACACCAGTACCTTTAAAACTTGTGACTTTACCTACCTGAAGTATAGACTTCTTTCTTCATGTTTTTACAACATGATATAGGTTATAATAAATGTTCAGAAGTTTACCTTTCTTAAAGAAAACATCAACATACTTAAGGAAAAAAATCTTGATAAAACTTGACATTAAACCACATCTGTAGGTAATTTTCTGGGACATTTGCATGAATTTTCGTCTAACATTTCTTTGACTTTATTCACACCCTATTACACCAAACTAGTTACAGTACACAGAGAAAGGATGGACCTGACATAGTGGTTGTTTGAAACAGTTGATTACCAGAGGCTGTCTGTGATTTTATAATGATAAGGCTGTTGCATTTTCCAATCAATAGTGAGCAACTTGAAATATCATTTTTATATGATAAAACTGGTAAGGTTGAGGCTAAGTTGGATCAGTTATAAAAACACGAAACATCTCCAGTTCATCATTCACTCATCTGCAGACACAAGTGTAAGCCTGTCATCTGTACATCATCAGTTAGATGGAAGCCATGTGACTGTTACAGATGAACTAGGATAACAGTAAGAACACTTGTCAAAGTGTTGACACTCAGGTCTTCTACTTTCACAACCGTAACTCAAAGCTCCTTTTATTAACTGTCTAATGGAAAACTGGGGAAGAAAAACTTTATTCATGTCATCAAAATTATGGAAAGAAAAACCACAGTTAACCTAAAATATACCAGAGATTAAATGTGTGTTTTGGTGATTATGTCTGAAACACTTCCTCCAATAATACCAAAATAAATTTGACAGTGAACTGTATGACCACAGGCATCTATGTTTTGTTTTTTAATGTTTTCATAAAGAAAATTACAATACACTGGTCTGATTTACAGTCTGATCTATACAAACTATTGAATATTCATCTATTTTAAGCCTTTGAATATGTCTTAGAAACAGTAAAGGGGTGAGTAATGTACAACAATTGACAGTTATAGATAAGTAGTAAGTGACGACCAACTTCCATCATCAGATTTAAATACCACACATGCACAGAAAGTTCCATGATTACTGTATAAAACCTACAACTACATTATTTATGTGTTAAATGTTCTACATATATCAGAGAATATAATATCTTTAACCATGGGAAAACTGGCTTCTAAATATTTATAATTATTGGCTGAAGATTACTAAGTAAAAATGTAAGGAACTAATTATATAAAGTTTTGTGATAGTCTTAAAATGTAGTTAAATAGTATCACCAGCATGTTATATATTAAAACAAACACAAAAACACACGATCTGTGATAGTCTTAAAATGTAGTTAAATAGTATCACCAGCATGTTATATATTAAAACAAACACAAAAACACACGATCTGTGATAGTCTTAAAATGTAGTAAATAGCATCACCAGCATGTTATATATTAAAACAAACACAAAAACACACGATCTGTGATAGTCTTAAAATGTAGTTAAATAGTATCACCAGCATGTTATATATTAAAACAAACACAAAAACATACGATCTATGATAGTCTTAAAATGTAGTAAATAGTATCACCAGCATGTTATATATTAAAACAAACACAAAAAACACACGATATAAAGAGCCCCATTAGAAAATTAACAGACTTTCTATAATTATAAACACATCTATAAAACAAATGAGTAACAATAGGTTTAAAAAACTAGCTCAACAAAAGAATCAGATAAAAGAATACATTAATACTTTGACTTAGATAATCACATAACCATGGCAATGACTGATATCTGATCAACAAAACCATACCAGAGAAACTAGAATTAATTTATAAAGGGTTGAGGTTTCTATTTCTGAATGCAAAAAATACTCAATATTAAAGTTTTTCTCTGATACCAGTCTCTTACTTCTTATGATGAATAGGTTGAAGGAATTACAATTGGGGTTTTAACTCTTGTTTTGTTTTTCACACACACACACACACTGGTTACTTGCTGAGTACAAAGATTAGGACATAACTTTATACATACAAATTTTAATGTACATGGATCAGTAAAGATAGCCTTGGGTTAAAACAGACATCTGAAGTGTGGCTTGCAAGAGAGCTCACCCTGGTGGGAGCAACAAGCATCCATGCCGAAAATTGAAAGTTCTGATCATAAAAATGAAGTTGATTTAGGGGTCGTGTTTAGTGATCGAGATTCCTTATGTTCATTTTTTCCCCAACTAAACTGGGTTCTGCCAGTAATGAATGTCAACACATTTGATGTAACTACACATCCACAGCTACCACATTGTAGATGTTTAGTTCCACATCATTATACTTATTTTAACCTCTTATAAACATAACTATACTGACCAACTGAAAGAACTCAAAACATCATGAACAACACCAAGAAAGTTAAAATAAGGGGCACATTCACATAAAGGGATTCCCCTTCTGTGCTTAATATATTTTATTTTGGAAGCGATATATATATATATATATATGTGTGTGTGTGTGTATATATGTAGTTTGAGTTATTTTAATGAGAACAAATGTTCTGAAAATAGACTCCTGTCTACATTTTAACTGTTAACAAAAAATCAAGGAGTCTAACTCTCTTTGACATCCAGTAAAAATTACTTCAAACACTTATTGAAATTCAAAATGTCATTCCTGAAAGAAGTAGCTAAAATCACAACAACTAGAATAAATTAATTCATTTAGATTTATTTTATTTAATGAATTATCACTTCGTACAGCAGAATAAAAAATTTAATACTTTGCACCTCCACTCACTTCAAAGTTTTACCACATTCCTTGCAACAAAAACATAGTTTATGAAACAAATCCTTCTCTGCTTTTATCTTATCCATAAAGTAAGTATGCTTTCCACACAACTTACACAGAGTTTCACTTTCATGAACCTGACTTTGTAATGAAAGTGATCAAGATACATGTTTATACTAACAATAAAAAACTGCTATGTACTAATTAATATGTGACATAACCCTTAAACAGCAGCCATCATCAACTGATGTTGTTACATAAAACATTGCCACTGTTTAAAGATTAAAGCTACAACTCTAAACTAAGACATGTCAAGAAGCTGCAGTAAGTCTTATTAGCATAAATATATTGTTGATGTAAATAACTTACTAAGAAATAAAAAAATAACACATTGTACTATATTTATTTGTCAAAAATATTTGTAGTAGATATTTAACCACTGTTATATTTTACAAATTTTGAATGGAAAGTTTAAAACCAATCAGATGTTTCTGTTTTGATACTTTGTTTCTCACACAGGAAAGGATAAATCATGTTGCACTTCCCACTATTAATATTAACTTTTTACTAAGTTCAATATTTTATTTTATTAGACAAAGATCCTTTTAAACTTTAAAATTTAAATGAAAAATAAAGAGCTTTAACAGCAAGAATTATTTTATGTATGTGCAATACATTCCAATATATTCATTAAGTTATTTATTGTACAATAAAAAATACCAATAAAAGAATGCCTTACAATGTCAGTCTGAATGATTTGTTATGTCAATTACCATATGACAATGATATTTTTGAACATTAGAAAAACTTTCTACACTTGTTTAATATTACATCTCTCCCATATCTTTCTTTACTGTTGTAAATTAAATATGTTCCTTAGCAAAAGTTAAAATGTGTGTCTGTCTGTTAGGATGTAATCACAAATTAATGTATCTTGAATGAAATATATAAAGTTTAACACAATCTAGTTTTATTCAATTTATGACCCTAACACTGTACAATACCTAATAAACAAAAATGGTGGCACATATTTTGATCATATACTGGTAAATAGGTATGTCAGATATGCATATGAATGGATGAAAAAATTTAAGTATAATAATAATTCCTGGGAGAGTTCATATTCCTCATATGTCTGGAGAAAAAAAATATCTTATTCTAAGTGAAAAACCTTTATCAGAAAATTAATTTCTGAAAAACGTAAAAACATAATAAATACAAGACATGCACACATTTTCTACATTTTGTATCAATACCTTTGTTTGGCCCAGACTGGCCAGGTAGTTAGGGTACTCTATTGTAAGGATCCCAAGTTCAAATCTCTGTCCCACCAAACATGTGTACCCTTTCAGCTGTGGAGGCATAATAATGTGATAGTCAATCCCATTATTCATTGATAAAAGAGTAGAACAAGAGTTGGCAGTGGGTGGTGGTGACTAGCTGCCTTCCCTCTAGCCTTTCACTGTTAAATTAGTGATGGCTAGAGTAGACGGACCTCATGTAGTTTTGGATCAAATTCAAACCAAACTCAACCAATTATTTCTGTCATTATGATGGAACTTCTAGTTACATTTAATATAACATTTTATATTTCTATAGAGTTTTTTAATATCATATAGTGCTGTAAATACATGTGGTTAATTATACGGTTAATACTGATACGAGTACAAGTCAAGTACAACCTGACAATGATACAAATGTATTATCAAGACGGCTGGTATGGATATTAAAACTTTTAATTAAAATAAATTTTAAAACAATGTTTCAACCTTTTTAGGTCACTTCAGGTTAACACAAAGAGTTTGCAACTGACCATTGCTGGGCATGTCTCAGGAACAATAGTAAGGCATGACTTCTATTTTGGAGAAAGATGCAGAAAAATGGAAACCAGATTCAAATAACACAAAAAAAAACACCTTTGTAACTTTTTAAAGACTGCATATCATATAAGCACAACATAATCATAGAAAACACCTATATACTAAGTAGGGAAACAAATATAAACAAATGCAAAATCAAAGAAGTCCTACTTATACAGCAACTAAAAACCAAATTAAACCAATATAAAGGAACACCTTTATACCTATACTAATTAATAACCTAACATTTAAGTGCAACGCCCCCTAGAATCCTGTACCTGTTTACACTCTCATTCCCAGAGACAGACCTGACAATGGTCAGTTGCAAACTTTGTTAACCTGAAGATGACCCAAGAAGGTCAAAATGTTGTTATGTACTTTATTTTAATTAAAGTTTTAATATCCATACCAGCCATCTTGAGAATATGTTTATACTTCAAGTGGGTTTCTCATCACCAAGAACGACTATGATACAAGTTACACCTAAGGTAAAATGTTTGAGACACCTTAGTTCAAGTGGGTTTCTTATCACCAAGAATGACTATGATACAAGTTATGAGACACCTCGGTTCTGTTAATTGAAGGTTTGAATTCTTTGAGTGGTTCTTTTTTGTTTTTGAATTTTGCACAAAGCTACACGCAGACTATCTGTGCAAGCTGTCCCTAATTTTGCAGTGTAAGACTAGAGGGAAGGCAGTTAGTTATCACCACTAACTGCCAACTTTTGGGCTACTCTTTTACCAACAAATAGTAGATTGACTATCACATTATAACGCCCCACAGCTGAAAAGGCAAGCATTTTTTGGTGCGACAGGAATTCAAACCCGCGACCCTCAGATTACGAGTCAAACTCCTTAAATCACCTGGCCATACCAGGCCCTGTTGTGAGAAAGAAACCACAATATGTTCAAATACTAAAATGTAACAATAAAGTTCGTTTTTCATCTTTTATCAACAAACTTCTTATCTCTAGTAACTCAGAAATATTAAATTAAATAATTGTACAAATCTTTCAGAAAACGAAAACTTAAAAATAATCTTTGCATAATTCTAATATAAGAGATTAATGTAGTTTGTAATATTTCAATGAATAACCTTCATACATTTACAGATGTGTACACAAAAAAATACAAACAGTCAAAAATATGTAAATATACAAGCTATAAAAGTTTATAGTTTATAAAGATTAGTTGTCAATAAATTAATAAAGCATGACACTAAAGTAATACCATTACATTTAGAATGTCAGAAAAAACACATTGGTTCAAAAAATCTTGATACAAAACTATAAAACCCAAAGACACTTTTAATGTAGATCTTTGGGCTATAGGGTTTTTTATCATTTTGTAATGTCATCACAAAAATTTTGTTGCCATTTCAATGCCACATATATATAAGAACAGTACCAGCCAAACACCTTTCCCATCTAATTTTTCATTCAGATACGTTTAACTGGTCTGTCGTTTGTTTTATTCAAAAGGTACAATTTATCTCATCAGTTTTGTGTCAGTTGTATTAGGCCTAATACAGCTGTAAGTGTTTTTATTATCTATATTAATAAGTTATTTTTAATTTTGTCAGATTTCAGTTATGCATTATTGCTAATATTACATCTTTATGTGATTTATCATTTATGTCCTACTACCGTTTTTTGAAATCATACTTATATATATATATATTTTTTTGTATATATACTTTAGATGGAAACCTTGTGTTACAAATATGAACTATGAATATGATTGATTCACACAGACTGCAAGAGCACGAGGAATTTATGAAATAACTAAAGTATAAACAGAAGTAATGACAGCACAACAAATAATAAACCACAAGTCATCACTGGTCACATCAGTTGGGTTATTGTAGTTTGTTTAACTACACAATAATTTCTGTATTCTGTATCATTTCCCACTAATACTTTGACTCAAAAGCAATTCACTGCAGAATGGTTGAAAAATGGTTTCCTACCTTTCACACACTTCTTAAACAGTTCACTATAAATATCCTGTGATTTGGTTGATGACCAGGTTCCCTACCTTTCACACACTTCATAATTAATTCACTATAAATATCCTGTGATTTGGTTGATAACCAAGTTCGCAACCTTTCACCACTTCATAATCAGTGCACAATAAATATCCTGTGATATGGTTCACAACAAAGTTCCCTACTTTTCACACACTTCTTAAACAGTTCACTATAAATATCCTGTGATTTGGTTGATGACCAGGTTCCTTACCTTTCACACACTTCATAATTAATTCACTATAAATATCCTGTGATTTGGACGATAACCAAGATCCCAACCTTTCACACACTTCATAATTAGTGCACAATAAATATGCTCTGATATGGTTGACAACAAAGTTCCCTACCTTCACACACTTCATAATTAGTGCATAATAAATATTCTGTGATATGGTTGATAACCAGATTTCCTATTTTTCACAGGTTATCACTAATTTGATAACCAGATTCCCTACCTTTCACATATTTCATAATTAGTGCACAAGATATATCCTGTGATATGGTTGATAATCAGGTTCCCTACCTTTCACACACTTCATAATTAGTGCACAATAACTATCCTGTAATATGGTCGATAACCAAGTTCCCTACCTTCACACATTTCATAATTAGTGCACTGTAAATATCCTGTGATATGATTGATAACCAGATTCCCTACCTTTCACACACTTTGTAATTAGTTCACTATAAATATCCTATGATATTACTGATAACCAGGTTCCCTATTTTCACACACTTCATAATCAGTTCACTATAAATATCCTGTGATTTGGTTGATGACCAGGTTCCCTACCTTTCACACACTTCATAATTAGTGCACAATAAATATCCTGTGATATGGTTGATAACCAGGTTACCTACCTTTCACACATTTGATAATTAGTTCACAATAAATATCCTGTGATATTACTGATAACCAGGTTCCCTACCTTCTCACACTTCATAATTAGTTCACTATAAATATCCTGTGATATGGTTGATAACCAGATTCCCTATTTTTCACACACTTCATGATTAGTTCACTATAAATATCCTGTGATGTGGTTGATAACCAGGTTCCCTACTTTTCACATACTTCATAATTAGTTTGCTATAAATATCCTGTGATATGGTTGATAACCAGGTTCCCTACCTTTCACACATTTTATAATTTGTGCACAATAAATATCCTGTGATTTGGTTGATGACCAGATTCCCTACCTTTCACACATTTCATAATTAGTGCCCAATAAATATCCTGTGATATGATTGATAACCAGATTCCCTATTTTTCACACACTTCACAATTAGTTCACTATAAATATCTTGTGATGTGGTTGATAACCAGATTCCCTACCTTTCACACATTTCATAATTAATACACAAAAATATATCCTCTAATATGGTTCATAACCAGGATACCTACCTTTCACACATTTCATTATTAGTGCACAATAAATATCTTGTGATATGGTTGATAACCAGATTTCCTGTTTTTCACAGGTTATCACTAATTTGATAACCAGATTCCCTACCTTTCACATATTTCATAATTAGTGCACAAGATATATCCTGTGATATGGTTGATAATCAGGTTCCCTACCTTTCACACACTTCATAATTAGTGCACAATAAATATCCTGTAATATGGTCGATAACCAAGTTCCCTACCTTCACACATTTCATAATTAGTTCACTATAAATATCCTGTGATATTACTGATAACCAGGTTCCCTACCTTTCACACACTTTGTAATTAGTTCACTATAAATATCCTGTGATATTACTGACAACCAGGTTCCCTATTTTCACACACTTCATAATTAGTTCACTATAGATATCCTGTGATATGGTTGATAACCAGATTCCCTACCTTTGACACATTTCATAATTAGTGCCCAATAAATATCCTGAGATATGATTGATAACCAGATTCCCTATTTTTCACACACTTTTATAATTAGTTCACTGTAAATATCCTATGATATGGTTGATAACCAGATTCACTACCTTTCACACATTTCATAATTAATACACAAAAATATATCCTGTAATATGGTTGATAACCAGGATACCTACCTTTCACACATTTCAGTATTAGTGCACAATAAATATCTTGTGATATGGTTGATAATCAGGTTCCCTACTTTCACATATTTCATAACTAGTGCACAATACATATCCTGTGATATGGTTGATAACCAGATTCCCTGTTTTTCACACACTTCATAATTAGTTCACTGTAAATATCCTGTGATATGGTTGATAACCAGATTCCCTATTTTTCACACACTTCATAATTAGTTTACTGTAAATATCCTGTGATATGGTTGATAACCAGATTCCCTATTTTTCACACACTTCATAATCAGTTCACTGTAAATATCCTGTCACATGGTTAATAAACAAATTCCCTATTTTTCATACACTTCATAACTAGTTCACTGTAAATATCCTGTGATATGGTTGATAACCAGATTCCCTATTTTTCACACACTTCATAATTAGTTCACTGTAAATATCCTGTGATGTGGTTGATAACCAGATTCCCTACCTTTCACACATTTCATAATTAATACACAAAAATATATCCTCTAATATGGTTCATAACCAGGATACCTACCTTTCACGCATTTCATTATTAGTGCACAATAAATATCTTGTGATATGGTTGATAACCAGATTTCCTATTTTTCACAGGTTATCACTAATTTGATAACCAGATTCCCTACCTTTCACACACTTTGTAATTAGTTCACTATAAATATCCTGTGATATTACTTATAACCAGGTTCCCTATTTTCACACACTTCATAATTAGTTCACTATAAATATCCTGTGATATGGTTGATAACCAGGTTACCTACCTTTCACACATTTGATAATTAGTGCACAATAAATATCCTGTGATATTACTGATAACCAGGTTCCTTACCTTTCACGCATTTCATAATTAGTTCACTATAAATATCCTGTGATATTACTGATAACCAGATTCCCTACCTTTCACACATTTCATAATTAGTGCACAATAAATATCCTGTGATATGGTTGATAACCAGGTTACCTACCTTTCACACATTTGATAATTAGTGCACAATAAATATCCTGTGATATTACTGATAACCAGGTTCCTTACCTTTCACGCATTTCATAATTAGTTCACTATAAATATCCTGTGATATTACTGATAACCAGATTCCCTACCTTTCACACATTTCATAATTAGTGCACAATAAATATCCTGTGATATGGTTGATAACCAGGTTACCTACCTTTCACACATTTGATAATTAGTGCACAATAAATATCCTGTGATATTACTGATAACCAGGTTCCTTACCTTTCACGCATTTCATAATTAGTTCACTATAAATATCCTGTGATATTACTGATAACCAGATTCCCTACCTTTCACACATTTCATAATTAGTGCACAATAAATATCCTGTGATATGGTTGATAACCAGGTTACCTACCTTTCACACATTTGATAATTAGTGCACAATAAATATCCTGTGATATTACTGATAACCAGGTTCCTTACCTTTCACGCATTTCATAATTAGTTCACTATAAATATCCTGTGATATTACTGATAACCAGATTCCCTACCTTTCACACATTTCATAATTAGTGCACAATAAATATCCTGTGATATGATTGATAACCAGATTCCCTATTTTTCACACACTTCATAATTAGTTTGCTATAAATATCCTGTGATATGGTTGATAACCAGGTTCCCTACCTTTCACACGTTTCATAATTAGTTCACTATAAATATCCTGTGATGTGGTTAATAATCAGGTTCCCTACCTTCACACACTTCATAATTAATTGACTATAAATACTCTGTGATATGGTTGATAACAATGTAAACAATGTACACAATTTACTATATTTCTATAACTACTTTGGATCAGTTGACCCTTTTAATTTGTCACGAGTTAATACCAACTACAGTCAGTTTCTCATTTTGATAGTTATCTTGCTGAAACTCTTACTAGTAGTTATTGGCAATAACATTTACAACTAAGAACAGTAAAAAATTGTAAAAACATGATGTTTATTTGTTTATTTATTCTCAGTCATGCCAACTGTTCTGTCTTACTGATAACATGATTCATAATGTCAATTATTTAAACATGTACATATCATACTTACATTACTGAGCATCCACCAATGGTACAGTGGTCTGTCTGTGGACTTGTGATGCTAGAAACTAGGTTTCAATACTTATGATGGCCACAGCACAGATAGTCCATTGTTTTGCACTGTGCTTAACTCTAAACAACAAACAGTTGCTAGGCATGAACTGATTTGATCAGATAAAAGACAAACTTTACAATACAAGATATAAACTAAAATAAATAATACATGAATATTTGAGTATCAAAAATATCAAAAAAACAAAAATTGCCAGATAATTCAGGTACAGTATTACTGTTCATATCTTTCATGTGTTCATGAAAATTCTATAAACATGAAACACAACCAATCCAGCATGCTCTGAAGGAGAAACATGTTAAAAACATTAGCTGTGTTAAAGTGTGACAAAGAGATTCCTTGAAAAACAATAATGTGGGAACTCAGGCTACTTAAAGTGCAGAAAACTAAGAAATCAAACAGATATGATGCTCTGTGAATGTGAGTAATTTGGATGGGTTGTGTCACCCATCATCTCCAGCATCAGTGGTGAGAGTCTTGCTATCAGTTCTGATGTGAAAAGTACTTTTCATGAAACACATACAGCCCATGTTTGGCTCTAAAAGAAACACCCTCAGCATTCTGGAATGGTATGTTCAGATACCAGCTAAGGTAGGTGATAGTAATATGAAAGTTTGGGCTTGGTTGGCCTATCAGTTGTCCTCAAGTGGCCTAGCTTTAGAAATATTGGTGATGACTAACTGCACCAGATGCCCATTTGTGTATTACTGAGAACTAGTCTTACAGAATAAAACCAATGATTTAGGTAAAATGTCACAACACACAACGTATGGACAATTACTACTGGCGCACATATCTTCTACATCAGATAGTAACGTATGGACAATTACTACTGGCGCACATATCTTCTACATCAGATAGTTTTGACAGATCAAGCACATCTCACAGTTCATTAGACTAAAACTGAATTTTACAGGAACCACACAACTTAATTACATGTACATTCTCTACAAGATGCTCTTTAACTTATGAACAGCTCCAAAGTTCTCTAACATTACTTCAAGAACGTTCTAAAAATTAAATAATTACCACCAGGTTTGCTATATGCATTACTGATAAAGTACTTAGATAATCTATGGCTTTGATAAACTGATTTTACATGACAGATGCTAGGACACAAAAATATAAATTTATTAGAAACTGTATTTGGATGATGTACGCGAGAGTCAGAATACTATGGTGAACGTTCTTATGTTTTAGGTTTACAAATAACATATATACTCATATAGCATACGTTCTTTTAAATCCACGCACGTGATTACACTACATCAGCTTGTCACACCCTGGATTATAAATATCATCGTATGTATATACATGTGATATGTGTACATTCACTCTATCCTATATAATAGCACTAGAATGGAAGATAAAAGTACAACTTAAATAATGTTTAGATACCTGTTAAATTGGAAATGTTGAATTATGAAATATGTACTACTTTATCTATTGTATACACTCATCTCGTCAAAAATGTTTATTGTCTTAACATTTCATTGTTACCACTTTATCGGTGACAGGTGGACACCCTAACATACGAGCATTATTTATTAAACTGCCGAGTATACTGTGACTACTATAATAACATAAATAGCAAAATTATTGCAAACTTATTTAGTTTTCTGTTTTAAAATCATGTAATAGCTTTACTAGCACCAACATCTGAATGTTTATTAGATTATGTCCTATCACCCTGTTATTAATAAAATCGTTCGTTTTTTAAACATAAAGCTACAATAGAATTATTAATGACGAGAAACCCACTTGAAATAAGAATATGTTTCAGAACGTCTGGTGTGGGCATTAACACTTCTACTAATAAAGCAGAGTTAACAAACTCTTCAGGTTAACAAACAGATATACAATACAATAGAATACCCCTGCTATGTCCACCATAAGTACTGTATACAATACAATAGAATACCTCTGCTATGTCCACCATAAGTACTGTATACAATACAATAGAATACCTCTGCTATGTCCACCATAAGTACTGTATACAATACAATAGAATACCTCTGCTATGTCCACCATAAGTACTGTATACAATACAATAGAATACCTCTGCTATGTCCACCATAAGTACTGTATACAATACAATAGAATACCTCTGCTATGTCCACCATAAGTACTGTATACAATACAATAGAATACCTCTGCTATGTCCACCATAAGTACTGTATACAATACAATAGAATACCCCTGCTATGTCCACCATAAGTACTGTATACAATACAATAGAATACCTCTGCTATATCCACCATAAGTACTGTATACAATACAATAGAATACCTCTGCTATGTCCACCATAAGTAATGTATACAATACAATAGAATACCTCTGCTATGTCCACCTTAAGTACTGTATACAATACAATAGAATACCCTGCCATGTCCACCATAAGTACTGTATACAATACAATAGAATACCTCTGTTATGTCCACCTTAAGTACTGACACCGTTTATAGTATTATAAGCCTCCAGATTTACCGTTCAGCGTTGGTAATAAGTTAAAATATTTAACATCATGCGTACTTCCATATAAAATTCCATTTTAAAGATAATTTGCCCAAAACTAAAAAAAATCTACCTCCGATACTAAATAAATAATTTTAACCCCCTTAAACGTAATGGGCCTGGGAGGGCAAGCATGTTCAGCGCGACCGGGATTGCGAACCCGCGACCCTCAGATTAGGAGTCGCACGCCTTCACACGCTTGGCCATAGCCCTCGAGTAGCTTTGTGTGAAATTCAAAAACAAACAAACATTAAACGTTATGATCGATTAAAATCCATTTTTACGGAGCTTCCTATCGTTTCTTTCAGATATGGTTCCCCGCCAGTACAGCGATAAGTCTAGGGATTTACAACGCTAAAATCAGGGGTTCGATTCTCCTCGGTGGGCTCAGCAGATAGTCTGATGTAGCTTTGCTATAAGTAAACACACAGGCTTTCAGAAATAATAAAACTTTGCATTTACACTTAATTCACGCTAAAGTAAAATATAAACAGACACCAGGTGGAAGTCAACCTTGCATTCCAATCGATGTCAAACCTGTAAGTTCATGCTGAAAGCTGATAAATGTTCCGATAACGACAACCAAAAGTAGTTCAAAACCACTAATTCCATAAACTACTCTACAAAAATGTTATCTACTTAATTCAATGTCGAAAATGCAATTTTCAATTCGTAGGTCAAACCAAAACAACTATACGGGAACGTTTTAACAATCATAAATCAACAATAAACACAAACAACGAACTTCCGGTCGCATAACACTTTAACATGCCTCGACACTGTCTTGAAGACAGTAAAGTTAAAGGTATAGAGACAAATTTTACATTTAATAGAAACAGGGAAATTAAAGAACTAACTTTTCATTATTAGTATTATTTTTTGTTAAATATCTTAACATTGGTTTGATTTCCTGCATATTATTATTTTCTCTGTTTCTCAACGCCTTTTGCCGTTACTTAATTTTATTTCTGTTGTTTATTTTGATTTTATATTTATAGCAAGTAGTTAACGAATATTATGGCACAAAAGTAACCCTGACACAACTCTAGGTTACGATTGGCTAGTTCTCAAATCTAACTCATATTGAACATCCGGTTTACGTGACATCGACGTATTTCATCACACACAATTAAACATAACCCTTTATTGTCTTGAAGAAGAATACTCAACTATTCGAAAGAGCTCAAGCTTTGGGTCTCCTTTTGAAAATATTATAAAATAAAATATCCATGATAACTTCAATATAAATTACATATAAATCAACAGTCTTCTTTGTTGAGACCAGCTTACTTTAGAACTTGTAGTTAACAGTTTTAGATGTTCTGTGTCACAAATTATCATAACAAAATATTTTCCTTTCTCTTTCAGGTGGTTAAGGCACTTGACTCGTAATACGAGGGTCACGGGTTCAAATCCCCGTCACATCAAACATGCTCGTCCTCTCAGCCGTTGGGGCGTTATAATGTTAGAGTCAATCTCACTATTCGTTGGTAAAAGAGTAGCCCAAGAGTTGGCGGTGTATGGTGATGACTAGCTGCCTTCCCTCTAGTCTTACACTGCTTAATTATGAACGACTAGCGCAGATAGCCCTCGTGTAGCTTTGCGCGAAATTAAAAAACAAATACTGAAGGTTACTCAGTAACAAGAAATAATAATAAGTAAACGGTTTAAATATGAATAAATAATATTGTGTTATTAATCCTCGCCCTAGCCATAGATTAATCGTATCAAATTGATAGAAATTATACCTGATAGTTATGACCTCTTAAACAAATAAGATTAACTGCTATATTTACAAGACCATTGGCATTGAGTGTTTGCAGATGTAAGGTACCATATCACGGCTCGAACCCTGCTTCTAGTGAAATAACAACATGATTATTTTTTGCTTTTTCTGGGTTTGTATCTGGCCTAATCAAGTAGCTGATGTGAAGTAGATAATAAATGAAATGAAACAGTGGATTTCAACACGTGTAGTGGGTACAGTACAGATAGTCCTTTGTGTAGGTAACAACAAACAAACAAAGTGTTTGTCTAGTGGCAGGATAACTGAATTTAACAACAAACAAACAAAGTGTTTCTCTAGTGGCAGGATAACTGAATTTAACAACAAACAAACCAAGTGTTTGTCTCGTGGCAGGATAACTGAATTTAACAGCAAACAAACAAAGTGTTTGTCTCGTAGCAGGATAACTGAATTCAATCCTTACTCTTCTAAACGGTCTGTGGCCCAAAGTTCGGAGAACATTTTTGTGATCATAAATCCTCGAATCCAATTGGCAGATGGGGCACGATAAATACCAGTCGAACAGTTATATCACTTTGATTGAGCATACAACTGCACAGTAAGCTATACTACATGACCACAAGTATGTAGACACCCGACCATCACACCCATATGTGCTTGTTGAATGTCTCATGCCGAAACCATGGGAATTATATATGAAATTGGTCCCACCTTTACTACTATAAGAACCTGCACTCTTCTGGGAAGGTTTTCTCTAAATTTTGGAACATGATTGAGGGGTTCGCTCCTATTCAGCCACAAGAGCATTAGTGAGGTCGGACACTGATGTCGGGCGAGAAGGCCTGGCTCGCAGACGGCGTTCCAATTCATCCCAAAAGTGTTCGATGGGGTTGAGGTCAGGGCTCTGTGCAGGCCAGTCAAGTTCTTCCACACCAACCTTGGCAAACCATGTCTTTATAGGCCTCGCTTTCTACAAATAAGAATTGTTATGCTGAAACAAAAAAGGGCCTTCCCCAAACTGTTCCCACAAAGTTGGAAGCACATGATTCTCTAGAATGTCATTGTATGCTGTAGCATTAAGATTTTCCTTCACTGGAACTAAAAAGCTAAGCCTAAACCATGAAAAATAGCCCCCTACCATTATTCCTCCTCCACGCAACTTTACAGTTACCTGCATTCGGGCAGGTAGCGTTCTCCTGGCGTCCACCAAACTGCCAGAAAGTGAAGTGTAACTCATCACTCCAGAGAACACGTTTCTATTGCTCCAGAGTCCATGATTGTGGGCTTTACACCGCTCCATTTCACACTTGGCATTGTGCATGATCTTAGGCTTATGTGCTGCTGCTTGGCCATAGAAATCCATTTCATGAAGCTCCCGACCAACAGTTCTTGTGCTGACGTTGTTTCCAGAGGCAGTTTGGAACTCCTTCGTGAGTGTTGCAACGGTGGACAGACGATTTTTACGCGCTTAAGCACTCGGAGGTCCCCTTCTGTAAGATTATATGGCCTACCGCTTCGTGGCTGAGCTGTTGCTGCTTCTAGACATTTTCACTTCACAATAACAGCACTTACAGTTGACCAGAGCAGAAATTTGACGAACTGACTTGTTGGAAATGTGCCATCCGATGACAGTGCCACGTTGAAAGTCACTGAGCTCTTCAGTACGACCCATTCTAATGCCATTGTTTGTCTACAGAGATGGTATGGTTGTATGCTTTATTTTATGCGCCTGTTAGCAATGGATGTGGCTGAAATAGCCGAACCCACTAATGAGAAGGGATGTCCACCTAATTTTGGCTATGTAATGAATCTGTACTATGTCCACTGCACGGATTAAACCATATTGTTTAGTGTAATAAATCTTTAATCGCATCAATGAGCCACCAGAGTTTAATAATAACGGGAGTATAAAACTTATTAAAGTTTTCGTTAAGCTACATGACACTCGTATTTCAAGAAATTATTAAATATATTAATAATAACGGGAGTATAAAACTTATTAAAGTTTTCGTTAAGCTACGTGACACTCGTATTTCAAGAAATTATTAAATATATTAATAATAACGGGAGTATAAAACTTATTAAAGTTTTCGTTAAGCTACATGACACTCGTATTTCAAGAAATTATTAAATATATTAATAATAACGGGAGTATAAAACTTATTAAAGTTTTCGTTAAGCTACGTGACACTCGTATTTCAAGAAATTATTAAATATATTAATAATAACGGGAGTATAAAACTTATTAAAGTTTTCGTTAAGCTACATGACACTCGTATTTCAAGAAATTATTAAATATATTAATAATAACGGGAGTATAAAACTTATTAAAGTTTTCGTTAAGCTACGTGACACTCGTATTTCAAGAAATTATTAAATATATTAATAATAACGGGAGTATAAAACTTATTAAAGTTTTCGTTAAGCTACGTGACACTCGTATTTCAAGAAATTATTAAATATATTAATAATAACGGGAGTATAAAACTTATTAAAGTTTTCGTTAAGCTACGTGACACTCGTATTTCAAGAAATTATTAAATATATTAATAATAACGGAGTATAAAACTTATTAAAGTTTTCGTTAAGCTACATGACACTCGTATTTCAAGAAATTATTAAATATATTAATAATAACGGGAGTATAAACTTATTAAAGTTTTCGTTATACGTGACACTCGTATTTCAAGAAATTATTAAATATATTCATACAATATTTCGTTGACACGAGATGGTGGTGGCAAAACATTTATCTAAATTTGTGTATATTTATTTGAATAATAATGAACTTTAATATAAGAAACTGAAATTAAAACTAGTTAACTCTTTTCTACAATTCTTTATTTGAGAATTAAGTTCATAACATCCAGGAATGTTTCCTAATTAGCATATTTGGAAGATTTGAAATGTGATGGCCATTAAATTAGAAGTTTTTCTTATTTTTTAAAATTTTAGAGATTTTTATGATATATTCTTTATACAATTTTTCTTTGTATTAATTTAAGAAAGATTACGTATATATACGAAAACCAGTTGGTAACGCTCCGACCATATCGCTTAGAAACAAAACTATATGTTTATTAGATTCAAATTTACAGAAGCAAAACTATCTTTCAATGAGTAGATCACGCCTACTTACAAGAACAAAACCATTTTAACCGTATAGTGTACATCAGCTTACAGGGGCAAAAATTATTTTAACTGTATAAGTTACATCAGCTTTGTGAAGTTATAACGTCTTCAACTCACCACAGAGCCACCTGAATAAGAGAACAATCATAAGACGAATAAATCACGTATATTTCCATAGTTTCTGTTGGCATATTATAAGACAAAATTGGTGTGATAATGTTATGTTGTACTATTACCGCCTACGGCTGTTTGTTAAAACAACGGATAATTCGTCTAATTTATATAAAAATCAGTTTGTGTGTGTGACGTTCATATTATGAGTTAATTTGAATTTCAGTAGCACCATCCTTACTAAAAGTTATTTTCATTTTCTCAGTGTGAATGTTTTTTATTTTATTATAAAAGGGAGAGTTTGTAAACAAAAAGGGTGTTTGTAAAACACCAATCCAATATGGCCCGGCATGGCCTAGCGCGTAAGGCGTGCGACTCGTAATCCGAGGGTCGCGGGTTCGCGCCCGCATCGCGCTAAACATGCTCGCCCTCCCAGCCGTGGGGGCGTTATAATGTGACGGTCAATCCCACTATTCGTTGGTAAAAGAGTAGCCCAAGAGTTGGCGGTGGGTGGTGATGACTAGCTGCCTTCCCTCTAGTCTTACACTGCTAAATTAGGGACGGCTAGCACAGATAGCCCTCGAGTAGCTTTGTGCGAAATTCCAAAACAAACCAATCCAATATTTTGTACGAGTCTGACGAACCACAAACTTTACACGATTTAAATTTTGTCTCGTTTATTTCTCAGTGTAAACATTTATCTTCCTTAAACCAATTAGATTTTATAACATTTTTGTTACTCATAATTTTTCCATGTGTTTTAATATTTATATTTTCGATACAAAACATGGATGTACGTGTGACCATTCTTAACAAAACTATTCACTGACATAAAAAATTCTAGAAGTTATTTGAATTAAGTTTATGAAAATTATACTATATATTTTGGTAAGAATAAATTAATATAGTAATAATATTAATTAAAGTAACATTTCTACTCGAAATGTATTTGTTAAATTTTGCTGTTCTATTAAGGGCCATCTATCGGTAGTTATAAATAAATACATTGTGTAATTTCAAAGGTATCTCTCTCTCTCGTTGTTTGGGTATATATGTGTATACCCAGGAGGGTCAGGTGCACTTGACCTCTAAAGGTCAGTTACATTTTTGGATTGTTTCGAATTTCGCGCAAAGCTATACGTATCTGTGCTAGCCTTCCCTAATTTAACAGGAGGGAAGACAGCTAGTCATCACCAACCATAGTGGCATTGACCGAAGTTATCACTCCCCCACTGCTGCAAGGGCGAGCATGTTTGATGTGACAGGAATTCGAACCTGTGACCCTCAGACTGCGAGTCTTAACCACCTGGTCATGCCAGCCTGAACCGAATGTGATCAACGCAGCATGACTTGGGCATGCACTAAATGCCTCTCCAGTTATTTTAAACAAATTTTTTAATGTAAGAATGCGGTCATTTTTTTCACATTTCAGGCACGCCACAATTGTTCATGGTCGTAATTTCTCTGATCAGTTACAAACTTCTTTCCTTTTTCTCAGAATCATTCCCTACCAAGAATAAAAAGAATTGTTTCCAATTTTATCCTGGTCTAGTTTCTGCAACTGTGGGAAAAACACTACTGCTGCTTAGTACAGCTTTAGATAAGAAAATAAAAATTGCTATCACAGACAGTTTTTGGAAGATTTGAAATACTATCAATCACCAACTCTTGGACTTCTCTTTTAGAATGAATAATGGAACTGACCATCACATTAGAATGCTTTCCTAGATGCAAAAGCAAGCCTGTTTGATGATAGGTTTCGTTTGTTTTGAATTTTGCGCAAAGCCAC
Source organism: Tachypleus tridentatus (assembly GCF_004210375.1). Lineage (NCBI taxonomy): Eukaryota > Metazoa > Arthropoda > Merostomata > Xiphosura > Limulidae > Tachypleus > Tachypleus tridentatus. Next base: position 183,924,424 of record NC_134825.1, on the reverse strand, counting down.
ACAAGGGCAATCTGCGCTAGCCATCCCTAATTTAGCAATGCAAGACTAGAGGGAAGGCAGCTAGTCATTACCACCCACCGCCACCTCTTGGGCTACTCTTTTACCAACGAATAGGGGGAATTGACCGACACCTTATAATGCCCCTACGGTTGAAAGGATGAGCATGTTTGGTGTGACGGGGATTCGAACCAACGACTCTCGGATTACGAGTCGAGTGCCTTAACCCACCTGGCCATGCTGGACACTTGATGATACAATAGGAGCTCACAATTCTTAAATTGCTATATAACCTACCAGCTCACGCCATACTTCAGGTGCTGTTACAGAAACAATAAAAATCAAGACTGTGTAAAACAGTTATTTAAGGTGGATTAATATTGGAACAAATATCTTATAATCTACAGAGGATATTATAATTCATTATCCAAGAGGTTTTAGCAGAGCCAAGCTAAACTTCAAAGAAACAGGGATTCAAAACCAATTAAGACCCAACAAAATTATTAGTGCTTATATACTAGGAACTTCTGATAGTTTTTTAATATAAAAAAACTGTTTAAAACATTATTATTTGATAATATTATTAATTTTAATTGCAATTATTCAATTTTTGTTGTTGAACCGTTTTTGCTGAGCCAACCAAAGTGAAGGTATCAAGACCAGACCTTTTGCGTAAAAAGTCCTCAGGTTACCTCTGAGCCTTTGAGGCAACCATAATAAATAACTAACAAAAACATTATCCCACACAATCAAACTTTATTTATTGTAAACAAAACAACTCTTAAAGACATTAATTTATTAGAAATACAGATTAAAAAGAGAAACACCATGCCTGAATTGAAAAGTTAGTTGATAATTTGTTTTTTAAAAATTAAAGATATAACAAACACATTAGCACTTATAATCTCCTCATTTATTAGTTCAAAACCATCAGCAATGCGTACATCTGGAAAGGTGATAGATTCTATAACAGTTGGATAAATTCTCAATGAACAAAGATTATGGTCAACAGCTGTTGTTTCTTCAAAATAATACAATTGGTTTGCTCTTGTATCCTACACTTTTGTAATTCTAATCCAATTGATATTCCAACTGGCTTTTTGAACATAAATTCCCAAGTTATATGTACCTAAATCCACATTCACTATATGAGAAATGGTGGTCCACTTCTGCAATCCTCCTGTTGAAGGAATATCCAGCATGCCAAGCACTATAGAGCCTGCATTCAAATCTAGGGACAGCTTTCCTCCTGCACGTTCACTTGCCACTCTGTATTCTACTCGATAACTTCCTGAACTGGGGGAAATCAATATCCTTGTAAGCCATCCAGGCCCCTTCTTTATCACATTTAACATTCTTTCCACCTCCTACATCTAAGGTATCTTCCAGTTGTACTTCTGAGTAACTAAAATAACTTTCTGCCTGAATTAATTTAGAATTACGACGCCCTTGATTCAAATTTGACTGTTCAGGTATTTTTGTAATCTTTATCCAGTTGATATTCCAGCTGGCTCGTTGAACATAGATCCCCAAGTTATATGTACCTGAATCCACATTCACTGTATGGGAAATGGTGGTCCACTTCTGCCATCCTCCTGTTGAAGGAACATCCAGCATGCCAAGAACTATAGAGCCTGCATTCAAATCCAGAGACAGCTTTCCTCCTGCACGTTCACTTGCTACTCTGTATTCTATTCGATAATTACCTGAACTGGGGAAATCAATATCCTTATAAGCCATCCAGGCTCCTTCATTATCACATTTAACATTCTTCCCACCTCCTACATCTGAGGTATCTTCCAATTGTACTTTTGAGGAATCAAAATAACTTTCTGCCTGAATTAATTTAGAATAACTTTTACTTTTAATAAGTTTCCACTGTCCAGATAATTGGTTGTTATCAGACCATTGTTGTATCTTCCCTCCTGCATCTTTACTAAAATCTGCTACTTCCACTAACTTTCCACTGCCGCGTGGAATAATCTTATAATAACCATCACCAACACTTTGTACAGTAAACTGCTGATTGCGAGCCCCTCCATATGACCACTGTTGGATTCTAACACCATTCTCAGTCCCAAAATTATAAACATCCAAAGATTTTCCACTTTTTTTATTAGTAATTTTATAAACATTATTTTCGAGATGCTCAAAATCAAACTGTTGGTTCTCATTACCACTATAAGACCACTGTTGCAGAAATGCTCCATCTTCGTTACTGGCATCAGTGACATCAAGATACAATTCACTGTGCCTGTTTTGGACAAAATAGTAACCATCTAAAGAGGTATCCCCAACAGGAGAAGATGTACTGGCATCCTGGTATACACGGACATAATCAATGTACATTTTAGCAGGGAAAGCCTCGTCAGCAACATCGAATCCTGGCCAGTTTCCACCAATCGCCATGTTTAAAATAACGAAAACTTTGTTACGAAATGCACTTTTCCCATTTACTCCTCCCTGAATTTTCACTTCAAAGTATTGATTTCCATTAACAAACCATTTAACAATGGAAGAATTCCACTCTACAGAATAAATGTGATAATCAATCCCATTTGTATTACTTTCTCTGTTATGATGCGCATGAGCACCGTCAGGAGTGGACCAGTGAATAGTTCCTCTGACTTTTTTCATTGTTAGTGTTTCTATGTTCAATAAAGTCAATTTCACCAGAAGATGGCCATCTAACATAATTAGTGTTGTCTCCTGACATCCAGAACATCACCCAGACTCCCCGAAATGATGGAATCGCCATTTTGGCTTCAATTTTACCATACTTCCAAGATTTATCAAACTGGGTTTTTCAGCCTAGCAGAAGTGTATTTGAAGCCATCATAGTCTTCTCTTTTAGCAGTAATTACCAGTTTCCCTCCCTCAACTTGGGCATTTTCACGACGATAATATTGCAGTTCGTTATTACCCCAACCATTGAGGCCATTGCCCATTTCAAATTCCCAATCAGAACTTATTCCATTGGTAAATTCATCCGACCAGACGAGCTGCCACTTTGGTTCGTGCTATACCGAAAATAGAAAATACAGCTATGTTTAAAGTGGATAATAATATTTCATACACGGTAGTTTTAATTATTAGATTGTGCAAAAAATAATAGAATGCTATTGTTATTAATATTTAAATATTTATATGGTTCATACCATGAGAAGTGAAATGTTATTTTATTACAGTGAGAAATGATTTACCTAAAATTTTCAGATCACTTAAGCTTTTAAATCACCATTATATATTCTGTTCTATTTAAATACGAAAATAAAATAAAAAATATTGTAATGAATAAACAAGGCACTCTATAATTAGGTTTTGCAAAATTTGTGCTAACATCAATATTCCCTATGAGCAGAAGGACCAATTAATAAATAAAAGTGATATAATTGTGTCTTTTATATCAAAGCTACATCAGGCTATCTGCTATGTGCAGTGAGGGGGAATCGAGCTCCAAATTTTAGTATTTTAAATCCAAAGAGTTACTGGCTTCCCACTGTTGTAACCATATTAATTATCAAAAATGACAGGATACTGTGAAGAGGCGGATATTCAGAGAATCGTCTAATATAATCAACTGATTATTAATAAAAAATCAGTATCTGTATACTTCTAAATAAAACTAAAGAGATGTGTGTGTGTGTGTGTGTGTGTGTGTGTGTGTGTGTAATAAAAGTAATACAATATTTATTATTTAAAAACTAAAAATATTCTTGTAAGTTACACTTTAGTGTGCGAGTTGTTTGTAAACGAGAGAGCATCTACAAATTCTAAGTTTACATTAATTTCCTTGCACCTTCAGAATTAGACTAAAAATATGTGAGGATTCTAGTCATTTAAATATAGATTTTCAAGATAGAGCTGAAGTAGTTAGTGTATTTTCGTGAAGTATTTGTGTTAGTTATCGTTCCTGTCGAGTTATTTTGTTCTGGTACTTGATTTGTTTTACGTTAGTTAACGTGTTTGGTAACATAGGCCTACAATAATTTACAACGGTGTACAGGCGTTCAAAGCTTACTGGGGTATTTAAAAAAAGACGAGAGAAAAATAATACATCTATTTTTACAATAATAAGATTTGTTTAAATGATATATTACTTTTATTAAATCAAATACCACAAGATACACCAATTGAAGTTTTGAAAACTAGAACTATCTAAACTATTTTAGATAAATGGTTTCAGGTAATTTTTATTTAAGGTGGCACTCAACAATACGCAGGTCATCTACAGTTCGGTCATTACAAAACGAATTCTAACAAATATTTTTTCGTAACATGCAAGTATAATAAGAACAAAACAACCACTATATTCTGAACCTTTGGTAACAGCTACAGTAAGGAGATTTGTAGATAAAAAACCTTTTTTCTTCAGCTATAACATCAATAAAACAAAACCTACAAATCACACCAGATCTAAATACACATCGTATTTAAAACATTTGAATCAACTCTGCCAGCTATTATTACTCTACATATTAGGAACATAATGTTTTGATGGTGGACACCAACATTTCACTGGTTTTGCTATGAGTAAAATTACTTAAAACTGACAGGATATTTTAATAACATCTTAAATGAACAGGCGCAAGCTTTCATTCCATCAAACTGAAAAAGGGATACCCATTAAAAAGTTATTGTTTAGCACAAAAGATTTCAGGTGAAAGAAAACTTGCTAGTCTTTACTTTTAAGCGAAACGAAAAAATGTTTTTTGTTTTTTTTATAATCGTAATATCATAGACGAAAATTTAAAATCTTTGGAGAGAGGTTGGATTCAGTTCCGGTGGGGGTTTATTTATTAATACAAATAAATCACATTCAATTATACCCTGAATTTCTATTTTTCGTTCCTAATATATAATATCAATAAAGAAGCAGTGATTTGTCACATACAGGTTGAGGTGTTGCGATACATCAGTTCATTATCTGTCGGTATATCGATTATCAATCAGAAGAATGCTTCAACAAAGTGTAACTAACAGTTTTATGACAGATAACAGACCTGAACGAGGATGGTTACTACCAGATGAGGCCAACCAACATATCAACAAACTATCATAGATATAAATAACACTAGAGTGGATGTCGCGTGATTTTCGTCATGCAAATGGCCGCCATTAATGTGTTGGACTTCCAACGACCGATAGTTCAACTGACAATGGCGAGGCGACCTCACTGTTTTACATCTAAACTAAATGTTTATGCAATCTTATTTGATTTTACTAAACTTGTCACGCTACAGTGATCTAAACCAGACTTTTAACTGGTCCACAAAACACGCATATCTCACATGCAGAATTCATTTAGTTCTAACCTAGAAAGAAATACTAAGATGAAAACCTTAACACTGAAAAACATCACAAATATTTTCGTCAACAAACAAGAGGTGGCGCGTCATGTCCTTTTCTTGCGGGTGTAGAAGAATGTTAATTACGTATCTAACGGCCAAACATTCACCATTCTTAATCGAAGTAGGCGGAAATAAGTAATTCGGATTTACATGATAATTTATGACAAAAAGTGATGCACGTATACATGCACACACACAATATGAAGTCCAAAATAAATAACAAAATCATTACCCTTACTACATCAATGATGCATTACATGTATTGTATTAGACCTAAAACATTAAATTTAGCATATTTATAAACAATTTTCCTTCTTGTATCGAGCTTTGACAGTATGGTCAGGTCCTTCCATCTCTCTTATCTGCTATTAGATATTTTGAGATATGAGCCCCTACCTCAAAATTGTCTTTTTCTGTCACTTTTGTTTGTTTGTTTGTTTTTTGAATTTCGCACAAAGCTACTCGAAGGTTATCTGTGCTAGCCGTCCCTAATATAGCAGTGTAAGACTAAAGGGAAGGTAGCTAGTTATCACCACCCACCGCCAACTCTTGAGCTACTCTTTTACCAACGAATAATGGGATTGACTCCCACATTATAACGCCCCCACGGCTGAAAGGGCGAGCATGTTTGGCGCGACGGGGATGCGAACCCGCGACCCTCGGATTACGAGTCGCACGCCTTAACACGCTTGGCCATGCCGGGCACCCGTCACTTTTAGCCTAGTTGAGCATCCGAGTTGGTACATTTTTTTTTCTTCTGCTATGATGTTTCCCCAGCTGACCAGTTTGATCTCAGTTCCACCGGTAATATTCGATAAATTACCCCTTGACTTCTCCCCACGACAAAATTAGTCTTCATCGACAAATATGAACTTGGGATAACCATTGACCATACAAAAGCCAGGATCCTTCAATGAAAGGGTTGTTTATCCATCCCTCAACCCGGACTGTAAACCCTGGAGTGCTGATATTATCGTCACATGTTCTACCACTAAAAGCTCATCTATACCATTCACCCGTCTAACTCTCCAGATGATATCCGGATATCTCTTGAAGAAGCCATTGGATCCAAACTTCACGCCATACATTGGATATGGTCCACAGTTACAGATCTCACTACCAAGTTCATCATGGTTGTAACCATATCTAAATCAGCAACTAATTATATCTTATCTCTTCCACTTTAGAACCGAACGCAGAACATCAACACAGTTTAGCAAGACCAACAAGCATGCCTCACACCCACATTCAACACTGCTCACAGTTACACCAGAAACTAATATAGCTCAACCCTTCCCACAGGTCAAGAACTCCTCCACCCAGACACCCCAAGTCAAGAACATCAAATATTCGTGGCAGGAGTTTAATTTTTAAATGAAAGTGATTTCCTTCAACTGGAGTAGTCAAGGATATTGAATATCCCCACTTCACAATATAATTTCAATTGTTGTGTTCGTGAATTGGTTAGATTTAACTGTGGGGTTGGCTTCACTTTAAACCATTGGTGTTTTGAAGGAGTGAGTGTAACAAAAAAAGACCGGTAGGTTCCAAGGCAGAGGGAAGATGATCACGTCCGATGACGTCACACTGAAGATGAAGAGAAGAAACAGAGAAAGATGTTACATAAATCATCCAACAAAAAATGTTCCATGATCAGGGTCACAGTATAGCTGGTATCCATAAATACAAGTGCCTTAGAATTTGCTGTGGAGGGAAAAAGAGAACAATCAGAGAAAACCCACTTTCCCGAGACAAGTGTCATATATTCTACCTGTCCTGTGCCAAGTGCCGAAATGAAACCACGAGTAATGATTAGTATATTAAATTTAAATTTCTGTCAAATGTTTTTGTTTCAAGGTGTTTGGGAGGTTATGTGTATATCATATGGAAATATTGTTTTATGTGGAATGCTAGTTTGGCAGTTAAAGTTTCTTGTGTCTGATGCTTGGTAGTAAATTGTGAGCTAATGTTATTAGTCTGTCTTTGAGTAATGGGATGTTGTAAGCTTTGTGCATACAGATGACAGTGGTAAAGTTTGGTAGATTTTAAATATGGTGTTAGACGTTCATCTTTCGTAGTTTCCTTTTATTAGTTCCAGGTGATAACTTCTGTTGCTGGTTGATTTATGTTTTTAAGATGTTGTGCTCCGGGAAAGTCGTGTGTCGAATGTTATTACTAAAACACTCGCATGGGAGCGTAGCTTCATTTTATCGTTACCTGCTTCAAGATTCACTTTTCTCAAGGTTTCTGCAATGCTTGTTTAACCCGTGTCTCAATGCGATACCAACTGAGAACTCTCCAGTCATTACACCAATTAAAGATAACATTTAGTGACTTTTGTCTGTTACTTACTATTAGTGGGTTGTTCTTGTTTGTCAGGTCTCGGAAGAGTATATTGTTTACAAATAAGATATAAAGTAGGGGTGACAGAACGGACCCTTGAGATACTCCTGTGTTGAAATTAAATGTCTTTGAGTGTGGTTTATTTTAACTGTCCAATTTTGATTGGTTAAAAAGTCGGAAACAATGTGGAAATTAACATTCAAGGAGTATAGTAGATGTGTAATATGAAATACAGAGTCACAATCTGGTTATTAACATTTAAGAATACTGAAACTGTGACCTGACTGTTATCACGTGATTTCTACATAGGTTCTGTGAGTCTGGCTGGATGGTCTGTCGTCCTTTACGCGAAGAATTTTCTAACAAGATATTGTTTTGACAGAAGTTACCTTCTTGAAATGATTATTTTCATTAATTTGCCTATGCAGCTCAATAAACTTATGGGTCTAAATTCGTCAGGGTTGGAGTTACCTGAAGTAATTTTAGGGATAATTGCAAATCCGACTTTTTTTTCTTCAGACATTTATTTGTTATGAAGCTACACAATGGACTATCTGTGCTCTGTCCACCACGGGTATCGATTACACTATATAACAAAATGTTTACTGTCTGCTCTGTCCACCACGAGTATCGATTACACAATACAACAAAGTGTTTACTGTCTGTGCTCTGTCCACCACGGGTATCGATTACACTATGTAACAAAGTGTTTACTGTCTGTGCTCTGTCCACCACGGGTATCGATTACACTATGTAACAAAGTGTTTACTGTCTGTGCTCTGTCCACCACGGGTATCGATTACACTATGTAACAAAGTGTTTACTGTCTGTGCTCTGTCCACCACGGGTATCGATTACACTATGTAACAAAATGTTTACTGTCTGTGCTCTGTCCACCACGGGTATCGATTACACTATGTAACAAAATGTTTACTGTCTGTGCTCTGTCCACCACGGGTATCGATTACACTATGTAACAAAGTGTTTACTGTCTGTGCTCTGTCCACCACGGGTATCGATTACACTATGTAACAAAATGTTTACTGTCTGTGCTCTGTCCACCACGGGTATCGATTACACTATATAACAAAATGTTTACTGTCTGTGCTCTGTCCACCACGGGTATCGATTACACTATGTAACAAAGTGTTTACTGTCTGTGCTCTGTCCACCACGGGTATCGATTACACTATGTAACAAAATGTTTACTGTCTGTGCTCTGTCCACCACGGGTATCGATTACACTATGTAACAAAATGTTTACTGTCTGTGCTCTGTCCACCACGGGTATCGATTACACTATGTAACAAAATGTTTACTGTCTGTGCTCTGTCCACCACGGGTATCGATTACACTATATAACAAAATGTTTACTGTCTGTGCTCTGTCCACCATGGGTATCGATTACACTATATAACAAAATGTTTACTGTCTGTCTGTCTCTGTCCACCACGGGTATCGATTACACTATGTAACAAAATGTTTACTGTCTGCTCTGTCCACCACGGGTATCGTTTACTTACCACGGGTATCGATAACAAAATGTTTACTGTCTGTGCTCTGTCCACCACGGGTATCGATTACACTATATAAGAAAATGTTTACTGTCTGTGCTCTATCCACCACGGGTATCGATTACACCATGTAACAAAATGTTTACTTTTTCTTGTTCCTGGACAGAAAGTGTTATTTCCCAATTGCTTAAGCCTAAAGTAAATGGAAAAGACCTATTTTTCTCTTCAAACTTTGCTTTTGTGAGCTGGGTAATGAAATTTTCAAGTTTATCCATTTTCCAGAACATTCCAGGTAGATTCAGTGCCGAGTAGCTGAGAGAGAATTTTCTCGAGGAGGAACCTCTTATGGTTGTGAGGTTTATCCTCACTTCTCCCATTTTAATGCCTACCGAAGAAGCCTATGTACGTTGAAGTTGAATGGTTGGTAATATTAGTTGGAAATTGTGGGCTGTATGGGTCAAATGTAGATAAAACATGGTTGTCGTTATTCTGTTGTAAAAATTGATTAAAAATGATGGCAAGTTAACAAAGAAGGCAGTAGTTTAATAGTCAGCAAGCAAGTTCACTTTGTCGACGTCAGCTTATGTTGTCCTACCTTATGCGTTGAGTTCACTTTGTAAACGTCAGCTTGTGTTGTCCAATCTTTTGTGTTTTGAAACAGTTTATTCATTTCTTTTCCTGCGAATGATTGAAATTTCTTCCAGAATTCGCTGGGTTGGCCATTACTATTGTCTAATGTACGACAGAATTTCGTCCAATGTTCTCTCCTTAAAATGTTTAACTACGTCGAATTAGTGCTCGTGTTCCATTTACTTGTGGTTTTAAAGATTGGTCTCACGTCATCACGCCCGAGTCTTTCATGAGTTTGTGTATGTCAGATGTCAATGTCCAGTGTTGTAAAGAAATGTGTTTGTTAGATGAAGGAATGAATGTTTTTGTGGCTTTTGAGCTAGCAATTGTGACGTCATTAACGTATTTGTTTGAAATAACAAGTCCATATTAGCTATTCCATAAACTAAGACATACAGAGCCATCTCACGGTGGAGCATGGCTCAACAGCCACACTCTAAGACATACAGAGCCATCTCACGGTGGAGCATGGCTCAACAGCCACACTCTTAGAAACGAGTCGGAGAACTCTTACACCTCTTTCGAAAACTCATGAATGACACCGAGTTTCTCCGACAACCATGCCCAGTTTCTTACAACTGCACCTACGTGAACGACACCCCAGAATTTCAGGAACATTTCTGCAGTAACTTTCCGCTAATGTAGCCACAAGTGAACTTATAACATTTTGTTTGTATAAACCGGTTTCTTTCCTTCCTTACAGCTATATCCGGGCATGATCAGGGAATACTGTTTGGTGCCCTGGCCGTGAAAGTGGGTTTTCTCGGGATATTCACTTACCAGATATTAAAGATATACAATTAAATAAAATAAAACAAAGCTATGTAGATACAAACTGTAATAAAACTAGGCTCGCTCTGTTATAAGCTCTATTTTATGTATGTGATAGTTACAATAATTTATTTTTTGTTGTTGAAACAACCCAAGATATTTTAGGCCATTTGTATCGCATACTGATTATCATAATGAAACTGATAGCTTAAGGAACGTCGACTAGATGAGGCCACCTACAAAAATTCAATCTCCTTACGAAATTCTGAGAAAGATTCTATTGGAAGTTCGAAATTCAAACGAAAGTAAAGACGGCCGCAAGCGCACATGCCCCACAAATGATAAAAAGTGATGGCTGGCCAATCTAGTGTTATTTGTTTCGAATTAAAAACAAAGCTACACAATGGGATATCTGTGCTCTGCCCACCACGGGTATCGAAACCCGGTTTCTGGCGGTGTCAATCCGCACACACGCGGCTGTGCCACTAAGGGGCCTAGTGTATATCTGTGTAAAATATATCTTGTTGACAAAACAGACAATTTCGTTGTACACAATAAACCTAAAAGAACCTGGTAATTGTCAAACCGAGACCAAGTAATGGATTGGAAAATTCGATAATAGTGTTTTTCAACAGTTTTTCTCAAAATTGTAAACGTTCAGATTTTAAATCCTGAAGAAATAAATGTCAGCTTCATCAACAACAGTAACATTATCAATCACTCGAACATTGAACCTTAGAGTATGCATAATTCAGATATAATTTTGGATTGACAAAAAGAAACAGTGGCACACATTCCAAATATAACACACAAACACAGTGTAGTGATATATCCCAGTGAAGTTGGGCTACAAATTCAGTGAAGAAATTTACTTTAAGGTTATATATCTTATTTATTCCCAGAATTTCTTATTCATCACATCCATAAAATTCTATTCATAGCAGCATTTGGAAAACTGCCATTTTGTTTTCCATCTTATGCAAAGTTTGAGGTTTGAACTGTAAACTGTTTGCAGTGCTGTTTATAAGTAGTGGGTTTTCAGTACATAGGAACAGCATTTCCTTTCATTTCAACTTTGTCCCTTTTGTACATGATGCAAGTTTCCAATTTAGGCTTCCCGTTTTATAACAAACACAAGGCCCAGCAGAAGAAAAATAATATACCATTTTAATGTTAGTTTTTATTCTCTGTTCATCAGAAAATTTTACTGGTATGACTCCTTGTTATCAATTTATATCTATTATAGTTTAGTTGGTTCCCACACACGAAGATTATTTGCACAGGATGAACAGAGTTCCAGTACATTTCAAATTCACAAATCTAGTATGCTCAAGTTCCACTACAACAGCTTTTCCACTTTACTTTAACAAACAGGTACATAACACACTATCTTTTCTCTTTTACCACAGGGAATTAAACCTCAAATTTTAGCATTATAACACCATAAACTTAACAATGAACCACTCAAAGCCCTTCTGACCTTAACCTTATAATTAAATGGTTAGTATTCTTCGCTCTACAACTAGAGAATCAAGGTTAAAGCTGTGACATGTCATGGAACCATCTTCCCAGTGAGGTTTGGTAGAGGTATTATAACTATGACATTTAATAAATCATTAAAATCAATGCTTTGTATTTACATTAGTTTCATTTGTTTGAAGCTATCAATGGTTTCCAGTTTAAAAACACACCAAGTTTTCTTGTACATCACCTTCAGGATTATTTGTCAGACACAAATTATATTTTTTCTTATGTCATGCAGTGCAATATCATGACACAGTAAAAAGTAAAGATTCTTGTCTTGTAACTCGAGGACAAAATAGAGAATTGCAAGACATGCAGAATGTGATTTGAAAGTGAAAGCCATTGATTGATTTTAATTATTTATTAAATTATATACAACACCCAGTTATGATCAGTCATATCAAGTAGCCACAGGTCAACTAAATAAAGGACTATATGAATTTTAGAGGTCACTGATAGCCCATGTGCCCCATTAGATATTATACAAGTTGAAAATAACAAATCGTGGATGCAACTTTTATAATTTGTGCTGTTTCACTTCACATTAAATTGTATATTTAGAAATATGTGACAAACTATTACTAATGTTTAATATCAGAATTCATCACTGATCCATTTGTACAAGGAAAATGAGACAAAGGAAGAAAGACAATGGATTACGGTTATAATTTTTAATGTAGTTTAAGACAGTAACAATATGTAATTTATTAATATTATAAGCTTTATAAAAACTTTACAATTAATCACAAGAAACTGTAGATTTAGCAATTGTGATTAAATAAAACTAACATTGTAAACATTTAGTATTAGCTCTTCCATGTCAGGCTTAGTGATCTGTATTAATATTTGTCTTATAATCAATGTATCTGTAAAGACACTTTAAACTTACATCAGCAACAGAACACTGTCTCAACCATTTTATCACCTATTTACTATTATGGCAAAACATTTTCTTTCTGAAGTCATATTGGTGAGTGGGGTTTTATCTACTTAAATAAACCAATCCAAATTATGATAACCCAAGTGATCAAGGTATTTCTACACTATTTCAACATCCTTGGTATAGCTATAAATACCAGTATCAGCAAACTACAATACTTTTCCCCTTATCATTTTAATGAATAGGGTGAACATGTGGTTTACCATTATTTACAGCTTCAGGCCAAACATGGTTCAGTTTTTCCCTTGCAGTAAATCACCCATGTCCTCTTATAAACAAAACCTACCACTATTATACAACTTATAACCTGAGATGTTTAAAATATTTACTACTATCAGTATTCTAAAATTAAACAAAGTTTCAGTTTTTACAACTCAGAACTCATCTGTTTTGTTCCAAACATTAGGGTAGTTGTAACTCAGTTTATTATTGATTTAATACTCAAATCTGAAAGATGCATCTTTGAAAAATATTACTTAACTTCTGAGGCCATAATCCCCTCAGCACCTTAGCTATTCCATCACTGTGTTTATTCTCAACTTTAGGCTAAACTATTTCCAATGGATTCCTTTTAGCTTTCCAAGATATCCTACAACCTAGCCTACATCCATCTCAAGCATATAAATCATCCTTACCAAGAAAAGCATCCCATGGATCTGCCCAGCCCACCCATTGCCTGAAGGATAATCTTTCCTTCAAGTCTTAAATTCCTCCAAGTTATTCATTTCTACAACAAACCACATGTAAAGGCCATATACCTGTTTCCATCTATAATACTTACACTTTTTAAGTAACATTTCCTATTTGAAATTATGCATTATGAAAAGAGCAAGTTGTGTGATACCAGCATCTAAACATTCAACACAAGGTTCTGTACTAAAAAAATGATTCTAGTTTCCCTCTTTCATGGTCCCCACTACAAGAACTTAATGACAGAGTCCTCTGACTATGCAAGTGTACATCTGTTATCAACTTGTTCCTCATTGTGAGCAGCCAAAGAATCAAATCCAATAAAAACTGGTACCTCAAAGATTGTATTTAGACATTTTTTGTTAATACCAAAGTACGAATGAAATTCTAATATTATTTTTTTTGCATATTAATGCTAAAATTTCTGAAATATGTACAATGTCAAATACTTTATTTGATGTCACAAGTAACAGGACGAGAGAAAAATATTTAACCGAAATTCATAAATCGAACAATGGGCAAATATTTTATGTGAAATCAAAATGTTATAAAACAACATAAAATTATCACGATCTTTAAACACAACTAAAAGGTTTGTTATTTATATTATCAAAATACTACCTTGAGGATAAAATTATAGTTATAGTATACTCAGTACATAAACAACGTTTAACGTCTTCAGTAGCAGAAAATATGAAATATTCAGTTGTTTATCCACTTACTTGATAAAGTAATTGTAACAAATTTCTACATGCTTTCTAGTGGCAGAGTATTACACCTGTGGACTTGTAAAGTTAAAAACCAGATTTATATACCTGTACAGACAACCAAATGTGTAGCTTCCTCCTCAAGTACAACCAAACAAAAATTCCTACATCTTTCTATAAGGATTATATTAAATTTGAATGTTATTAGCTTCGTGACAATAGCTTTATCTCAGATTGGCTAGGTGAACAAACAACATATGTAGATTAGACACAAAATACCTAGGTTGCAAGTCATTTACTAATTGTACAAATACTCCAAGTGAATAAACAGTGGATTTATAGAATAACTATCTACGAAATGTATGCACTTCTTTAAATGTATCTATGTTTGTACACATTACATTACAAAGTGCACGTTCAGAAAAATGTTTTCTCTGATATGTTATAGTTTAAGTGGTAATGGAGATTCAGGTTTGAAAGTTAGTAATCACTTAGGTATGGACATCTGTTGGATCTTCAGTTTAGTTTTAATGCCACTTAGGTATGGACATCTGTTGGATGTACAGTTTAGTTTTAGTGTCACAAAAGATATGGACATCTGTTGGATCTACAGTTTAGTTTTAGTGTCACTTAGGTATGGACATCTGTTGGATGTACAGTTTAGTTTTAGTGTCACTTAGGTATGGACATCTGTTGGATGTACAGTTTAGTTTTAGTGTCACTGAGGTATGGACATCTGTTGGATGTACAGTTTAGTTTTAATGTCACAAAAGATATGGACATCTGTTGGATGTACAGTTTAGTTTTAATGTCACAAAAGATATAGACATCTGTTGGATGTACAGTTTAGTTTTAATGTCACAAAAGATATGGACATCTGTTGGATGTACAGTTTAGTTTTAGTGTCACTTAGGTATGGACATCTGTTGGATGTACAGTTTAGTTTTAGTGTCACTTAGGTATGGACATCTGTTGGATGTACAGTTTAGTTTTAATGTCACAAAAGATATGGACATCTGTTGGATGTACAGTTTAGTTTTAATGTCACAAAAGATATGGACATCTGTTGGATGTACAGTTTAGTTTTAATATCACAAAAGATATGGACATCTGTTGGATGTACAGTTTAGTTTTAGTGTCACTGAGGTATGGACATCTGTTGGATCTACAGTTTAGTTTTAGTGTCACTTAGGTATGGACATCTGTTGGATGTACAGTTTAGTTTTAGTGTCACTGAGGTATGGACATCTGTTGGATCTACAGTTTAGTTTTAGTGTCACTTAGGTATGGACATCTGTTGGATCTACAGTTTAGTTTTAGTGTCACTTAGGTATGGACATCTGTTGGATCTTCAGTTTAGTTTTAGTGTCACTTAGGTATGGACATCTGTTGGATCTTCAGTTTAGTTTTAATGCCACTTAGGTATGGACATCTGTTGGATCTACAGTTTAGTTTTAATGCCACTTAGGTATGGACATCTGTTGGATCTACAGTTTAGTTTTAATGTCACAAAAGGTATGGACTTCTATTGGATGTACAGTTTATTTTTAATGTCACAAAAGGTATGGACTTCTATTGGATGTACAGTTTAGTTTTAGTGTCACTGAGGTATGGACTTCTATTGGATGTACAGTTTAGTTTTAGTGTCACTGAGGTATGGACATCTACTACATTAGGCTCTGTTTACATTGAACATACTGGAAACTTTACATTTAAGTTTCATGAACATTTTATAATTGTTACATTAACAAAGAAAGTATGATCAAACACACCATTTTTATATTTTAGACTGATGTCTGTGTATATAAAGGGTTTTGTTCCATACAGCATTAAACGTTGTTCACATGATCTAAAACAACCTCTACCATAAACATGATTGTTGTGGTATTGTGGTTCTCAAATTAAATAAAGTTTCAGTTTTTACAGAGTTACAAGTACACAAAATAGACTGATGAACAACAGTGAAGGTCTGTTTTACTCAGTGTTCTAACCAACAATATACTACTGTACTGTTGTATCCACGATAATAAAATTTATTATACTGGAAAATTACTGTTTGTTATCAATTTATCATAAAGCTATACCAGGGCTATCTGCACTAACTGTCCTCAATTTAGCAGTAAAAAACTAGACAGAAGGTAGATAGTCAATGTGACACACCACAAACTATTGGGATATTCTTTTACCAGTGAAAGGTGGGACTGACTGGTGGCACAGGGATTCGAACCCATGGTCCTTACATTGTAATTCAAATACCCTAATCACCTGGCCATCCTGGGCCCCATATTGGAAAGTTACTATTTCTTCTATAAATGTACATTTGGCTACATGTACTTATAATCTACTGCATTTAGCTCTGTTTAGATTGAACATTCTGGAAACTTTACATTTAAGTTTCATGAACATTTTATAATTGTTACATTAACAAAGAAAGTATGATCAAACACACCATTTTTATATTTTAGACTGATGTCTGTGTATATAAAAGGGTTTTGTTCCATACAGCATTAATAATTAAGCCATTTAACTCAACTACATGTACCCTGAGGAGGAATTCTGACTAATACTGAATTTACAAAACTTATTTATACAAGATGTGATAAATGTACAGTAAAATGAACAATTATGTTGTGTTACGAAAACATTTATACTCAAGGTACGTCTGTGAACTGACATCAGTTTAATTCACACAGACAGAAGTTTGAAGTGACATTCACAAAAACAGTAAACTTATTTTTGTTCATCATCCAGTTCGTATATTTCATAAGAGCTAGATTTCCCAGAACGTACATCTGATGTTTTTTCAGTGTCCCTGTACAACGTAAATGGTATTTACTACAAACTATCAATCAAATCAGCAATGAGAGGTAAAATGAACAGTAGATAATTCAGACGTAATACCACACTGAATGGAAGTTATTAAAATGTCATGAGCACGGACATATGGTTTAACAAACTAAACACTTTGAAAACGGTCAAAGAGCAAAAGGTGTGAGCACACAGAATTACGTCACTATAATTTTTACAAACATATACATGCAAAGAAACGTTGATATCCAGATAATGGCTACACCTTCACTAAGTGTAAATTAATACTGGTTATCCACAATTAATCTGTCTAAATGTCAAACTTGTGTGTTTTAATATTCCATCACTATTCCAATAAGAAAAGTCTGAATCAACCATAAAAAATAATAATAATTAATTTGTAAATCATTTATGTAGCATATTTTTCAAGCTGGTCTATCTATCGTCATTGTGAAATAAACAATTTTTTTCCTTTCCGATCCCTTCTCATTAGTTTACAACTTCGTACTGATAAATGAATGATATGGTGTAACTGGAATTAACCTTTAAAGCCTGCAGGTTTACGAGTACAAACTGTTTTCATTTTTAAAAGTATAGACTGAGGGAACAAGTTTTCACAACACACAAAACAATACTTACGCTACAGCAAATTCTTGCAACACCAAAATGCAAAACAACACAACACAGCAACACCAACATTGCAATTAACAAGTTTAAACAGTTAACGTATTTACTATCTCAACTAAACCCCCCACCTTGCCATCGTGTTGTGAAATCTTATTTTCTGTCTAAATCTGGTAGTAGGTATGCGCCTGCGTGTGACGTAGCGAGACTTCTGTCCAATTATATTCGTACACACTTATCCTAAATTGTGTGCTTTAAACATTATATTACAGGTAATATTGATGCTATTTTTTCTTTATCATAGAATATGAGATTCGATTATTTCTTTTTTGTTTGTGTATTTGTCTTAATTCGTAAGCACTATTGGTTCTGTTGTTCAGTATCAATTAACAAACGAGCACCATGCTTCTTACTGAAAATTTCAGTTAACGTCGACAACTGTACCCTGGGTCGTGCTCTGGCTCATGGAAGTGTTGGAAGTCGCTTTTGAAATGTTTGGACAAAAATATGCCCTTTTTTTGTGCCTTCAGACTTTTGTATTATAGTGCAAGTATTTCCAGCCAATTTAGATGTAACTATGTAAAATAAAAAGTCATTTCTTTTGTCTAAACATACATTAAAACAAACTCAAGCTATATCCGACTTAGTTTTTGTTTTACCCCTCTACGCAAGTCGCTAAAGTACAGAAAATATTTGATTATTGTGGGGATGTTTTTCATATTTAGTTGCCTGAAGATTGAAATCGCCCCTGGTTATATTTCAGTCCATTGGAGAGTAAAATGTATTTTAACCGAAATTCCCAACACTTGTAACAGAAGTTCGATTTTTCTCACACAGCTGTCGATTGTTACTTTGAGACTTGTAGTAATGGTGAGCATAACGAGCTAGAAATTTGGCCAGTTATATGTATCAAACTATCGGTCAAAACACTAAATCAGTTACTGACGTTACATCTTCATGACGAGAAATCCATTTGAAGTAAAAATATATCTCAAGACGGCTGGTATGGATATTAAAACTTTTATTAAAATAGAGAACAACGTTTGGACCTGCTTAGGTCATCTTGAGGTTAACAAAATGATTGCAACTGACCGTTGCAAAGCATATGTCTTCAGGACGAGAGTGTAAACGGGTACGGGATTGTAGGGGGCGTTGCAGTATATGTTAGGTTATTAATTAGTGTATATATAAAGGTGTTTCTTTATATTGGTTTGATTTGTTGTGGCCCAGCATGGCCAGATGGTTAAGGCACTCGACTCATAATCCGAGGGTCGCGTGTTCGAATCCCCGTCGCACCAAATATGCTCCACCTTTCAGCCATGGGGTATTATAATGTGACGGTCAATCCCACTATTCGTTGGTAAAAGAGTAGTCCAAGAGTTGGCGATGACTAACTGCCTTCCCTCTAGTCTTACACTGCTAAATTAGGGATGACTAGCACAGATAGCCCTCGTGTAGCTTTGCAAGAAATTCAAAAACAAAACAAACCAAAACCCAGTAGTAGCTCAACTCAGCTAAACGTCATGATTTCCAACTCAGTTTGATGCACCTATTCCAAACCACGCTTCAAGAACTTGTACACATCTCGGAACGGCTGGTATGGATTTAATATCACTTTTACCAATAAAGCAGAGAACAACGTTTTGACCTTCTTAGGTCATCTGCAGGTTAACAAACAGAGTTTGCAATTGATCATTGCTGGGTACATGTCTTAGGGACGAGAGTGTAAACGGGTACAGGATTCTAGGGGGCGTTGCAGTTATATGTTAGGTTATTAATTAGCATTGGTATAAAGGTGTTTCTTTATAGTGGTTCAAGTTGTTGTGTAAGTAGGGCTTCCTTGATTTTGATTGTTTATATTTGTTTCCGTACTTGGTATCTGGGTGTTTTCTATTGTTATCTTGCGTTTATTTGATTTTCAGTGTGAAGGTGTATTTTTCTGTGTTATTTAAATCTGGTTTCCATTTTCCTGTTTGTTTCTCCAATATAGAAGTCGTGACAGTTATTCCATTGTATTTTTTATAAATAATGTTGGTGTTATGTTTGCCAGTATAGTTTTTTACATAGTATGGTATTTTGTTTTGTACCTGGTTTTTGAATAAATTTGGTGCTTACTGGAATGTTGTGTTTTGTTATAATTTTTCTCTAAATATTGGTTATTTTTTCGCTTATATCAGGAATATATGGTATGCCGCAGTGTGAAGTTTCGTTGTTTGTTGGGATTTATTATTATTTGTTTGCTGTTGATCTAGGTATGTGTGTATAATTTTTTTCACCAGTTTTTAGAGGAAATTTGTCCATGTTGATGTTGTGTATTTTTATTTTGTTGGTTTTATCAGGTAAACATAGTTTTGTGGCTGTGTTTATTTGGTTTTTTTAATATGTCGAGTTTTTGTTTTGTTTCATGTGCTAAGTCCCAGGGAAAGTATAGTCCAGTATGGGTGATTTTTCTGTGGATTTATGTTTTGAATTATGTATCGATTCTTGTGATTTTGATGTTAAGAAATCTTATTTGGTTAGTTTATTCCTGTTCACAGGTGAACTTAATGTTGGGATGTATCGAGTTAACGTGCCTGAAAAAAACTAAATGTGTGTTCTGTAGATGTGAATCCAGCAACTGTATCATCAACATATCTGTACCAGTATAGTGGTGGATGTAAGGTATTGTCAACATATCTGTACCAGTATAGTGGTGGGTGTAATGTATTGTCAACATACCTGTACCAGTATAGTGGTGGGTGTAATGTATCATCAACATATCTGTACCAGTATAGTGGTGGATGTAATGTATTGTCAACATACCTGTACCAGTATAGTGGTGGGTGTAATGTATCATCAACATACCTGTACCAGTATAGTGGTGGGTGTAATGTATCATCAACATACCTGTACCAGTATAGTGGTGGGTGTAAAGTATTGTCAACATATCTGTACCAGTATAGTGGTGGGTGTAAGGTATTGTCAACATACCTGTACCAGTATAGTGGTGGATGTAAGGTATTGTCAACATACCTGTACCAGTAGTGGTGGATGTAAGGTATTGTCAACATATCTGTACCAGTATAGTGGTGGGTGTAAGGTATTGTCAACATATCTGTACCAGTATAGTGGTGGATGTAAGATATTGTCAACATATCTGTACCAGTGTAGTGGTGGGTGTAAGGTATTGTCAACATACCTGTACCAGTATAGTGGTGGGTGTAAAGTATTGTCAACATATCTGTACCAGTATAGTGGTGGGTGTAAGGTATTGTCAACATACCTGTACCAGTATAGTGGTGGATGTAAGGTATTGTCAACATACCTGTACCAGTAGTGGTGGATGTAAGGTATTGTCAACATATCTGTACCAGTATAGTGGTGGGTGTAAGGTATTGTCAACATATCTGTACCAGTATAGTGGTGGATGTAAGATATTGTCAACATATCTGTACCAGTGTAGTGGTGGGTGTAAGGTATTGTCAACATATCTGTACCAGTGTAGTGGTGGATGTAAGATATTGTCAACATATCTGTACCAGTGTAGTGGTGGGTGTAAGGTATTGTCAACATATCTGTACCAGTATAGTGGTGGATGTAAGGTATTGTCAACATATCTGTACCAGTGTAGTGGTGGGTGTAAGGTATTGTCAACATATCTGTACCAGTGTAGTAGCGGGTGTAAAGTATTGTCAACATACCTGTACCAGTATAGTAGCGGGTGTAATGTATTGTCAACATATCTGTACCAGTATAGTGGTGGGTGTAAGGTATTGTCAACATATCTGTACCAGTATAGTGGTGGATGTAAGGTATTGTCAACATATCTGTACCAGTGTAGTGGTGGGTGTAAGGTATTGTCAACATATCTGTACCAGTGTAGTGGTGGGTGTAAGGTATTGTCAACATATCTGTACCAGTATAGTGGTGGATGTAAGGTATTGTCAACATACCTGTACCAGTATAGTGGTGGGTGTAATGTATCATCAACATATCTGTACCAGTATAGTGGTGGATGTAAAGTATTGTCAACATATCTGTACCAGTATAGTGGTGGGTGTAAGGTATTGTCAACATATCTGTACCAGTGTAGTAGCGGGTGTAATGTATCATCAACATACCTGTACCAGTATAGTAGCGGGTGTAATGTATCATCAACATATCTGTACCAGTATAGTGGTGGATGTAATGTATTGTCAACATACCTGTACCAGTATAGTGGTGGGTGTAATGTATCATCAACATATCTGTACCAGTATAGTGGTGGATGTAAAGTATTGTCAACATATCTGTACCAGTATAGTGGTGGGTGTAATGTATCATCAACATACCTGTACCAGTATAGTAGCGGGTGTAAGGTATTGTCAACATACCTGTACCAGTATAGTAGCGGGTGTAATGTATTGTCAACATATCTGTACCAGTATAGTGGTGGGTGTAAGGTATCATCAACATACCTGTACCAGTATAGTGGTGGATGTAAGGTATTGTCAACATACCTGTACCAGTAGTGGTGGATGTAAGGTATTGTCAACATATCTGTACCAGTATAGTGGTGGGTGTAATGTATCATCAACATACCTGTACCAGTATAGTAGCGGGTGTAATGTATTGTCAACATATCTGTACCAGTATAGTGGTGGGTGTAAGGTATTGTCAACATACCTGTACCAGCATACTGGTGGGTGTAATGTATCATCAACATATCTGTACCAGTATAGTGGTGGGTGTAAGGCTGAATGGATCCCCTGTGATTCAATATGTGTAATAAAAATGTTGGCTAGAACTGGTGACACGGGATTCCCCACACTTAGGCCATTTATTTGTAGGTAGTTTTGATTATTGAACATAAAGTTAGTTTTGGTGGTAGTAAATTCTACAAGGGTTGCTAATTTGAAAATGGTTATCAATGGGTTAGGGTTTTGGATATAAAGTTCTAAAGCTATCTTGCAGGCTTCAGTCGTCAGTACTTCT
Source organism: Tachypleus tridentatus (assembly GCF_004210375.1). NCBI lineage: Eukaryota > Metazoa > Arthropoda > Merostomata > Xiphosura > Limulidae > Tachypleus > Tachypleus tridentatus. The sequence continues at coordinate 183,901,572 of NC_134825.1, read as the reverse complement.
GTGAAGAGGGAGATTACATGAAAACTGGCCATTAAGGCTTTATGATTTAGTTCATTAAGAATATGTTTAAAGTCTTTGATAAAGGAGCCAGCTGATGTTACATGTTTAGAAAATGTTTGATAAAGGAGCCAGCCGATGTTACATGTTTAGAAAATGCCCACACTATATATCTACCGAGGTTGTAGTTGAATGATTCGTAGGTCGACATTATGGGTCGTAATGAACAATCAGGTTTGTGAGATTTGGGGGTGCCGTATAGTTGTGCGTGAGTCGGTCTTTCGTAGGTAAGAATAAATGTTTTATGAGATTGTGTTGGTTTCTTCATTTGTGGTAGTATTTTGTTTAATTGGTTTTCATGTGTATTTGTTGGATTTGTGTTTATTAGTTCAAATTTATTTGTATCTGATAAAATGTTCTTCATTTTTTGAATGTATTCATTATAACCACAACATTGCCTTTATATGCTTTTAGAATTTTGATGTTGTTGTCTTGTTTTAAGTTGTTTATAGAATTAATATATTTTTGTGTGAGGTTGTTTCTTAGTTTTCTTTACTGTGACAGTATGTTGATAGTTTTGTGTGAAAGTTCTTTGAAACATTTGTTTAAGATACTGTTTTGAGGTGTTTCAAAGAAATAGATGTTTTTAGTTCTACCTGGAAATATAGGTTGTTGGTAGTCGGTGGAATTGTTGTCGAAGTTGTCGTCTTTCTGGTGGTTGTTTTCCATTGTTTTGTTGGTGTTTTCAGTTTGTGTCGAATGGATCACCAGTCTTCCAGACAGTCTATAAGAGGATCTACAGAACCCCTGCCACCCTGAAGGTCCCTAAATCCAATATCGGCCGTTGAACTTTGAGATTGTCGCCAGTTTTTACGATATGCAGGCATAACGTCGTAAGATGGCATGGAGTATGGTAAATTAAAAGTGAGTTTACTGAAATGATATGAACTTAAGAAAGATGTTTCCATTGGAAGTTCAGAGAAGTCTAATATGGATACTGAATAATCTTTATTTCAGTCTGTGGTGATAGTTTACCAGATGGACTTACATGGCCCAATGTGAAAGTTATTTTGATGAGCTGGCAGATCTACCAATGAATGAACAGTTCACGATCACGTGCACAATATCCACGACATTAGTTCTAAAGGAGAGAGCACACGAAAAGACATGGAGGTGATAATGAAGCTGGCAGAACAATATATGGTAGCCCATAGAAGGAATATAACTGTCAAGTACAAGAATATCTAAAGTCGAAACTAGTTGTGGCTGACCACAAAGGTAACAGAAGACAAATGGGAGAAGAGATGTTTGTTATAAAATGGGACACATTGGAGTACCACTACCAACAAAAAATAGTAGAAATCTCAACATAAACCAGCTGGAGCTAATTACAAGGGCGATGATGTCAATAAATAAGATTGACATTAACCATGACTGCTACTCCAAGAAACAAATTATAGATAATTAATAAGATGTCCTACAAGAAGGAAACTCTGCCTTCATGATTAATCAGTGCACCATTTATGGTCTGCAAGTATCTCATGATCAGGAAAACTACATCTGTGTGGACTAATTAATGGGCTAATTTTTGTTTTTTTATTTCACACAAAGCTCCTCGAGAGCTATTTGCGCTGGCCATCCATAATATGGCAGTGTAAGACGAGAGGGAGGTTAGCAAGTCAGTACCACCCACCGCTATCTCTTGGGCTACTCTTTTACCAACTAATAGTGGAATTAACAGTTACATTATAATGCTCCCGCAAATAAAAGAGCGAGCATCGGATTCGAACCCGCGACTTTCAGATTACAAGTCGAGTGCCTTAACCACGTCAATAAGTTTGACATTTCAATAAACATCCTCATAGAGCGATTTCAATATACATGGTCAGGAAACTTATTGACCAACGAATTATTGTTTTATAGCGACTGTATAAATAATAGCCATGTAGATCAAATTCCCGTTCATGACGTCATGGCAGCCTAGCAACAAGTCCGTAGCAACGTGCTATCGGTGGACACTTTGTACAACTATATCTGCACTTCAGGAGACATACAGAACCAATTTATAAATCATTTAACAACAACAGTATATCTAGATGTCAATAAGGCTTTTAATTCTCTTTGGAATCAGATACGGTTTATATTTCATAAAGATCAACCACAGAATAAACAATTTTCTAAGCAACCAAACAGCAACAACAAAACTAAATAACACATTTTCTAAAACTTTCAATATTACAGCAGGTATACTGCAAATATTCGTTTTGTCCCCATTACTTTACATGTCAAAAACATACTTTCTGTCTGTTAACAACATACCTTTACCAGATCTTACTTACTGTCTGTTAACAACCTACTTTCCCAGGTTTGACTTTCTGTCTGTTAACAACATACCTTTACCAGATCTTACTTACTGTCTGTTAACAACCTACTTTCCCAGGTTTGACTTTCTGTCTGTTAACAACATACTTTCCAAGGTCTGACTTACTGTCTGTTAACAACATACCTTTACCAGATCTTACTTACTGTTTGTTAACAACCTACTTTCCCAGGTTTGTCTTTCTGTCTGTTAACAACATACCTTTACCAGATCTTACTTACTGTTTGTTAATAACATACCTTTCCAAAACCTGACTTACTGTTTGTTAACAACATACCTTTCCCAGGTTTGACTTACTGTTTGTTAAGAACCTACCTTTCCAAAACCTGACTTACTGTTTGGTAACAACATACCTTTCTCATACCTGACTTACTGTTTGTTAACAGCATATCTTTCCCAGACTTGGCTTGCTTTTCCCAGTACACCAACGACATTTCCTTGTGGAGTGTATCACATAGTCCACTGATATCAAGCAACAGAGGTGAGAAACCCTTAGATACAATCATTAAATGATTGGCAGGTACTCTCTGAACTTCATAAAAACCATGAGTATGTGCTCCAAAACAACGTCAAGACACTAAATCTCCGAAAATACGGTCCTAAGATTGCCAAAATGTACCTCCATTACTTGTATCAGTTATATCCAGTAATATATACAACATACAGCTTGCCTTCAAAGCATGTTAGACATTTAAAACAAATGCTGTTCAAAACGGAATTCACTACATATGTTTTATAGTTTTACTCACCACTGAATACAAGACAAGTAGAATATTTTAAACCTGTCTTACGAATACACACACACAACGAATTCTACAGCACTTGGAGTTACAGATATGAGCCACCAGGTGGTTCTGATCTCGGGAAATTTGTTATCGTGTATTTTGTTGAACGCTTGTCCCCTTGCTTCTCGCATCAACGACGTCATTGACCGTGGTCTCTTTGTTACAGTGCCCTCGGGGTCAGTTTTATTTTTATAAAACTTCAGATCAGCCTCTTTAACTAAATTTGAAAACTCCATGAGCATAATAAATACGTTACCGAGGGGTAATGATGCCCTGAACTCCCAGTTTGGGAATGTTTCTTTAGAATCTAAATCCCTGTTACGAAATGTTTCGTTGTTGTTGTTTTGTAAAAGGTCAAGCCGTCTCTGTGGTTCAGCGATACTCTGACCAGTTGTTGTTTTGTAAAAGGTAAAGCTGTCTCTGTGGTTCAGCGATACTCTGACCAGTTGTTGTTTTGTAAAAGGTCAAGCTGTCTCTGTGGTTCAGCGATACTCTGACCAGTTGTCCTATCCAGTGAACCATTCTGTAAAATTATGTGCCACTGTCATTATACTCTTTGTTATCGTCAGCTTTGAGAAATTGTGAGTAGAACTGAACTATTGTACTGATTCAGTTCAAATTTAATAATTTGAAATTTGGAAATCATTTTGAATGATACCGCTCAATTGGTGTTACAGTTATCGGTGTAATTACTTGACAGTACATCAAAAAATGAGTTTCCTTGTAACATCCGTAGCAAGTAATCGTTTCACAATGATAACAATATTCAACAGAAGGGGACACAGATTGTTTGTTTGTTTGTTGTTTTTGAATTTCGCGCAAAGCTACTCGAAGGCTATCTGCGCTAGCCGTCCCTAATGTAACAGTGTAAGACTAGAGGGAAGACAGCTAGTCATCACCACCCACTGCCAACTCTTAGGCTACTCTTTTACCAACGAATAGTGGGATTGACTCTCACATTATAACGCCCCCACGGCTGAAAGGGCGAGCATGTTTGGTGCGACGGGGATTCGAACCTGCGACCCTGAGATTACGAGTCTAACGCCACCTGGCCATAGAGGACACAGATAAACGTTTTGGAATTCTACAGGATCCATCTTCAGTATCTAAAGCAAAATATACGAATTAGATCATTTCTAAGTTAATAAGTAAAACACATTACAATATAAACAAAACTACAAACTTAGAACGTGAATGAGTGACAAACAAAAATACAGTACATAAAAAATTGGAAGTTAACAGAAGATACCATGTCGTTCAGGTCTTACAGATACAAACAACTTTCACCAATACTTTAAAACGTTCCAACAAAACAGCCCTACTGCGAACGAAAACCGTAGGGTACAAAGATATCTTTACTCAGCTGTTACTAAAATTATCTCAGATTTATGTGACCTCTGTGTTCCATACTATATATATATATTTGTGTATGATATATGTATATACATGTTTGTGTACGATATATATATATATACATGTTTGTGTACGATATATATATATACATGTTTGTGCACGATATATATATACACACGTTTGTGTACGATATATATATACACACGTTTGTGCACGATATATATATATACACACGTTTGTGCACGATATATATATATATATACATGTTTGTGTACGATATATATATACACACACATGTTTATGTACGATATATATATATATACATGTTTGTGTACGATATATATATACACATGTTTGTGTACGATATATATATACATCGTTTGTTCGTTTGTGCACGATATATATATACATATCATCGTTTGTGCACGATATATATATATATACACACATTTTCTGCACGATATATATATATACACATGTTTTTGTTACGATAATATATATATACATGTTTGTGTACGATATATATATATACATGTTTGTGTACGATATATATATACATGTTTGTGCACGATATATATATCTCCACATGTTTGTGTACGATATATATATACACGTTTCTGTACGATATATATATACACATGTTTGTGTATGATATATATATATACATGTTTGTGTACGATATATATATATATACATGTTTGTGTGCAATAATATATATATACACATGTTTGTGTTTGTGTACGATATATATATGCACACGTTTGTTATTTATTACGATATATATATATACACGTTTGTGCACGATATATATATATACACACGTTTGTGCACGATATATATATATATACACACATGTTTGTGTACGATATATATATAGACACATGTTTATGTATTGATATATATATATAGATCACATGTTTGTGTTGCGATATATATATATATATATACACATAATTTGCTATGTGCGATATATATATACACGCATGTTTGTGCACGATATATATATATACATCGTTTGTGCACGATATATATATATATATATACATATGTTTGTGTACGATATATATATATATACATGTTTGTGTACGATATATATATATACACACGTTTGTGCACGATATATATATATATACATGTTTGTGTACGATATATATATATATACACATGTTTGTGTACGATATATATATATGTACATGTTTGTGCACGATATATATATATATACACATGTTTGTGCACGATATACATATATATATACACATGTTTGTGCACGATATATGTATATATACACACGTTTGTGTACGATATATATATATATATATACACATGTTTGTCTAGGTTCTTCATCGCCATTAACACTCCGATAACAAGACTTTTACGGAAGGTCAGAATTTGTATCCAACCCTTAACTCCCAACGTCTCTCTGTATTTCTTAGGTCCGTCCACCAGACGAATTCTTCTGAAAATACGTACAAACTACACTCGAGTATTCGCGTTCATCGTCTAAACACCAGAAACCCCGACAACTACGTCAAGATTATAACAGCTTTCAAACCCACATCTTCTCACTCACGGCTTTTTCTACTTATTTCTCACCTTTAGGGCAGAAAAAAACAATACGACACCCTCAACCTTTTGTGAGATAATTTTCCAGCCGAATCTCTACAGCATGCAGTAAACCACTAAGGACAACCGCAGAAACACCAGCCGCCGCCGTTCAAGCTACATCTGCCAAGAAGCAGCTTGTTCCAATACACAAATCCACCCACACCCCAACTGCAAAGAAGTATACACTGAAAATCCAAATCCACACAGACTTAAACGAAATCTTCCAGTTCATGTGATCCCGATATCTGACGTAAAACACAGTCTTAGAAGAAAACTACCACGTTTCCACCCTCGCTATAGACCTTCCAACAGCACAGATGTTCTGTTCTACCTAATGTGTATTAACCCTCATGTGTGTGCGTTGTTCTACCTAATGTGTATTAACCCTCATGTGTGTTGTACCAACTAATGTGTATTAACCCTTATGTGTGTTGTACTAACTAATGTGTATTAACCCTCATGTGTGTGTTTTGTTTTTTGTTTTTTTACTTTCAGCTTCCATCTGGCGCGACTGGAGAATTTTTTTCCGGAGCTTCGGCCGTGAAAATGGTTTTCTGGGGTTCTCCCCCCAACAGCATCCTATGAACCCCATCCTGACAAGGTTCTTTAATCATCTTCAGTTTTCGAGAATAAAAGTTTCTTAAACGGATCTCAAGCAAATTAAGTAAATCTCGGAAATTTTATCCTGATTTCATGTCAGTTTTATTTATATTACACTACCTTTATTTACCAAAATATCAGTTCGTGACGTAGTATCAGTTTGAGGTAAGTCATTGGTCAGAAACTTGATACTTTTCTCAGAGTTCTAGTCCTTTCCGTTGGTTTTCGTTACATATTTCACAATCTCTTTCCTGCTATGCAACTTCCTGTATTCAGCTTCCGCTATTTACGTTTCCGGATGTATTCAGGCTCTTCATTGCACATAACCGCCACACCTGTTTATCTACAGTCCATGTGCCAGCAACATTCACAACTTTATAGTTTCGGTCACTAGCAGAAAACATACCAAATTCAATTATTCAATGATCCTTACTTCCGCGTGGCTCTGCATGACCAGTTGGTTAGGGCGCTTGACTCGTAATCTGAGGGTCGCGGGTTTGAAACCCCGTTACACCAAACATTCTTGCCCTTTCAGCCATGAGGGTGTTATAATTCGATGATCAATCCCACTATTCGTTGGCTTTGTTTGTTTGTTTTGTAATTTTGCGCAAAACTACACGACGGCTACCTGCGCTAGCGTCCCTAATTTAGCAGTGTAAGACTAGAGGGAAGGCAGTAATTATCACCACCCACCGCCAACTCTTGGGCTACTTTTTTACCAATGAATAGTGGGATTGACCGTCACATTATAACGCCCCCACGGCTAAAAGGGGGAGCACGTTTGGTGCGACAAGGCTTCGAACCTGCGACCCTTAGATTACGAGTCGAGCGCCTTAACCACCTGGCCTTGCCGGGCCTATTCGTTAGTAACGAGGCCCAATATTTGACTAAATTAGAGATGGTTAGCGCAGATACACCTTGTGTAGCTTTGTGAAGATTCTAAACAAACAAACGTTACTTTCGCGAGCGAGACGAAGAGAAACAACTCTTTCTTGATCATCTCTCAGTCCTGTAATATGACTGAAAGATTTTAAATCAAAATCACTGTCAAGATATTCGATTGGCAAAGGATTTCTAGATTATTCGACGTCAGCCAATGAAAGTGGGTCTCTTCACATCCAAATATAGGCATCGAATCTACAGATCCCCCGCTACCCTGATGGACCGTAAGGTTAATGACCTGATGTAAGTAGTTTAGGGTCAAACGTTTAAGTCGAAATTACTATCATGACTTTTGTTTTGCATTCTGGCAGGAGATTGTCGAAAATTTGTATATTTATTTGTAATTAAGCCCAAAGCTGTACAATACGCTCTATGTGCTTTGATCACCGAGGAGAACGAAACCTGATTTCCAGCGTTATAAGTTCCTAGACATACCACTGTGCTACTGGGTAACGTTCATTTGTAAAGACAAATTGTAATCCAGGCCCATCGAAGGTATTAAAACACTCCCATGTTTCTACTACAAACTAGAAAACTACAATAGTGAAAAGACGTAAACCACAATTATATATCTTAAGGGTAAAATAGATTCCCGTCTTTGGTGGTTTGTTCCCTTCGTTGAAAACAACGTTGGTGAAAGAGTAGCCCAAGAGTTGGCGGTGGGTGGTGATGACTAAAATATGGTTAATACATTGAATGTTATGTGAGGCCACACAATGATACCTGCACTAGTCATCTCAATTTTAAAAGTGGAACTACAGGAAAGGCGGCTAGTCAACACCGCCCATTGCCAATACTTGGAATACTGTTTTCGAACGAATAATAGAATTCACCACCACAATGCTTCCCTGGCTGAACGAGCAAGCCTGTTCAATAATAGGATCTGAACCCGCGACGCCAACCCAACCCAACATGCCATGCAAGGTCTCAGGTGTTATAACAAGACAATAAGAATCAAATACATGTAAAGCAACTTTTTTATTAGATGTGGATTAATGTTGGAACAATACTCCTGAAACCTACAAAGAACATTATAACTTATAAATAAATCAGTGGATAACAAGGGGATTGCGGAGAACCAAGCTGAACTTTACATAACGTTTTGGGACAACATGGAACTGGATGGAACCTCTTGGTCCATCTTGGCTGTTCCACACTCTAAAGTAAGTAAAACAAAACAAACCCCTTAAAGCCAGCCCTTATCATTCATGTATTTATCAAACGTTTTCTTCAACTGCCTTAAATTTACTGTGTGTGTGTGTTTTCTTCTTATAGCAAAGCCACATTGGGCGTTCTGCTGAGTCCACCGAGGGGAATCGAAACCCTGATTTTAGCGTTGTAAATCCGTATACTTACCGCTGTACCAGCGAGGGACTAGATTAACTGTCTCTACAACATCTGAAGGTAACCCATTCCAAATGCCAACCACCCTTTTAGGGAAATAAATTTATCTTAGCTGAAAATGACTCCTACCTCACCAACATTCATACTTGTCCTACTATTAAATACGTAAAGATGATACGTCAACATCTTACGCCTTTAACATCTTAATCAAATCTTCTCTCACTTCTTCTTCCAAGTATCCAGTCAGTTTAAATATTTTAAATTTATGATGTTTTCTTTAATTTTATCTGTTATACTTTTTGTGAACCAACCTGATTTTTTTTTTACTTCCAACTGCCCTTTTCTTTCTATAAATAATATGTTTCACATGAATATTTAAAAACATTCCACATCTGATCAGTGTCTCCAAACAACTCAGCTGCTCAATTCACAACAAATAATTCTTGTTGCATCAGATTCAAAGTTTGTAACCAAAATATCATTATTTCTTATCTCTATATGCATTAAAACATCGAACCTAGTGGAACAAGGATCACTTGCATCCAAATGTTCCTCAATTTCTACTCTTTCAATCATTTCTATATTTGAAGTTAAAATGAACCTAAAATAACATTGTCTCTAGTGGGTTCCTTGACTAATTTGTAAATAAAACCATCTTAAACAGTTCCAAAAACCCTTTTCTCTCTCATGATTTGACTCTAGTATTTCCCAGTCTCTATATCTGAAATTAAAATCACCCATAATTGTGACTTCACTAAGAGCTGAAATCTGAATATCAGTGTAAAGTTTCTCACTACTTTCATCAATGTCATTTGGTAGTCTGTAACAAATTACCACTGAAAACCTCATTTGTTAGTCTGTAACAAATTACCACTGAAAACCTTTACACTTTATATTCACCAATAAAAACCAAAATGGATTCAATATCCTCGCTGTTATCTTTGATATCCTCAACTTCAACAGGATATAACTCACATTTTCCATATAAAACCACTCCTTCTCCTCTTTAATACTCTATCACTGTTAAATACATGAATTTAATGGTAGAAGTTTCTTTGAAATACAGGCTACGTTTAACCACATCTCAGTTACTACCATTATATCAAACTCCTCCATTCCCACAAGTACTTTAAAGTCATCTATTTTATATCTTATGCATCTAGTATTACAACAGTAATGATTACGCCTATCCTTATAACTACTTCGGTGTTCATTTTCTATGATAAACTTTTCTTTGCCTCTTATTATTTTTGCATGTAGTTTTTCCTGTCACTCACCATTGTATAACCTTATATTATGTTACTCTACAGCTGAGTAAATAGGCTTAGCAAACAATCCAGTCTTACCCTATTTATACATCAACCATCCATTCCACAAAGCTCCTCTCTGCTCCACTGACCTACTCTTCCTTACATGAACCACAAAATCCGCATCTCTGCTAGCTCCCTTTATTATACCTTCTGTTCTGTCAGTTATATCCTCCACCTGTACCCTTCAGTAGCATAATATTATTCTTTTCTCCCTATTAACCCCACAAACTATTCTATCCACATGTCTTGTAAAGGAATCACCGAGAGTTATAACCTACACATCATCCACATGTCTTGTAAAGGAATCACCGATAGTTATAACCTACACATCATCCATGTCTTGTAAAGGAATCACCGATAGTTATAATCTACACATCATCCACATGTTTTGTAAAGGAATCACCGATAGTTATAATCTACACATCATCCACACGTCTTGTAAAGGAATCACCGATAGTTATAACCTACACATCATCCACACGTCTTGTAAAGGAATCACCGATAGTTATAATCTACACATCATCCACACGTCTTTTAAAGGAATCACCGATAGTTATAACCTACACATCATCCACACGTCTTTTAAAGGAATCACCGATAGTTATAACCTACACATCATCCACATGTCTTGTAAAGGAATCACCGATAGTTATAACCTACACATCATCCACATGTCTTGTAAAGGAATCACCGATAGTTATAACCTACATATCATCCACATGTCTTGTAAAGGAATCACCGATAGTTATAACCTACACATCATCCACACGTCTTGTAAAGGAATCACCGATAGTTATAACCTACACATCATCCACACGTCTTGTAATGGAATCACCGATAGTTATAACCTACACATCATCCACACGTCTTGTAATGGAATCACCGATAGTTATAACCTACACATCATCCACACGTCTTGTAATGGAATCACCGATAGTTATAACCTACACATCATCCACACGTCTTGTAAAGGAATCACCGATAGTTATAACCTACACATCATCCACATGTCTTGTAAAGGAATCACCGATAGTTATAACCTACACATCATCCACACGTCTTTTAAAGGAATCACCGATAGTTATAACCTACACATCATCCACATGTCTTGTAAAGGAATCACCGATAGTTATAACCTACACATCATCCACATGTCTTGTAAAGGAATCACCGATAGTTATAACCTACACATCATCCACATGTCTTGTAAAGGAATCACCGATAGTTATAACCTACACATCATCCACATGTCTTGTAAAGGAATCACCGATAGTTATAACCTACACATCATCCACATGTCTTGTAAAGGAATCACCGATAGTTATAACCTACACATCATCCATGTCTTGTAAAGGAATCACCGATAGTTATAATCTACACATCCACATGTTTTGTAAAGGAATCACCGATAGTTATAACCTACACATCATCCACATGTCTTGTAAAGGAATCACCGATAGTTATAACCTACACATCATCCACACGTCTTGTAAAGGAATCACCGATAGTTATAATCTACACATCATCCACACGTCTTGTAAAGGAATCACCGATAGTTATAACCTACACATCATCCACACGTCTTGTAAAGGAATCACCGATAGTTATAACCTACACATCATCCACACGTCTTGTAAAGGAATCACCGATAGTTATAACCTACACATCATCCACACGTCTTGTAAAGGAATCACCGATAGTTATAACCTACACATCATCCACACGTCTTGTAAAGGAATCACCGATAGTTATAACCTACACATCATCCACATGTCTTGTAAAGGAATCACCGATAGTTATAACCTACACATCATCCACATGTCTTGTAAAGGAATCACCGATAGTTATAACCTACACATCATCCACATGTCTTGTAAAGGAATCACCGATAGTTATAACCTACACATCATCCACACGTCTTGTAAAGGAATCACCGATAGTTATAACCTACACATCATCCACACGTCTTGTAAAGGAATCACCGATAGTTATAACCTACACATCATCCACATGTCTTGTAAAGGAATCACCGATAGTTATAACCTACACATCATCCACATGTCTTGTAAAGGAATCACCGATAGTTATAACCTACACATCATCCACATGTCTTGTAAAGGAATCACCGATAGTTATAACCTACACATCATCCACACGTCTTGTAAAGGAATCACCGATAGTTATAACCTACACATCATCCACACGTCTTGTAAAGGAATCACCGATAGTTATAACCTACACATCATCCACACGTCTTGTAAAGGAATCACCGATAGTTATAACCTACACATCATCCACATGTCTTGTAAAGGAATCACCGATAGTTATAACCTACACATCATCCACATGTCTTGGAATCACCGATAGTTATAACCTACACATCATCCACATGTCTTGTAAAGGAATCACCGATAGTTATAACCTACACATCATCCACACGTCTTTTAAAGGAATCACCGATAGTTATAACCTACACATCATCCACATGTCTTGTAAAGGAATCACCGATAGTTATAACCTACACATCATCCACATGTCTTGTAAAGGAATCACCGATAGTTATAACCTACACATCATCCACATGTCTTGTAAAGGAATCACCGATAGTTATAACCTACACATCATCCACATGTCTTGTAAAGGAATCACCGATAGTTATAACCTACACATCATCCACGTCTTGTAAAGGAATCACCGATAGTTATAACCTACACATCATCCACATGTCTTGTAAAGGAATCACCGATAGTTATAACCTACACATCATCCACACGTCTTGTAAAGGAATCACCGATAGTTATAACCTACACATCATCCACACGTCTTGTAAAGGAATCACCGATAGTTATAACCTACACATCATCCACACGTCTTGTAAAGGAATCACCGATAGTTATAACCTACACATCATCCACACGTCTTGTAAAGGAATCACCGATAGTTATAACCTACACATCATCCACGTGTCTTGTAAAGGAATCACCGATAGTTATAATCTACACATCATCCACACGTCTTGTAAAGGAATCACCGATAGTTATAACCTACACATCATCCACGTCTTGTAAAGGAATCACCGATAGTTATAACCTACACATCATCCACACGTCTTGTAAAGGAATCACCGATAGTTATAACCTACACATCATCCACATTCTTCTTTGACCATTTTGTTTTCCTTTCCTCCATCCGTTCTTCATTTGTGGAAGGTAATGGCTGAAATTTGTTACCCAACAAAATAGCTTCATTATAACCAAATTCATTCGTTTTTACTCTTTACTGAAAGTCATTGTTAGCTAATATATTCATTGCATATGAAAGCTTAAGTTTCTCCTAAAATTCTGCTACCACTTCCCACAGTTTATACTTCCCTTTATATATTTCTCTTACTAACCTCCAACCCACACATTCTACATAAACAGAACTGCTGTACTTCATTATTAGTTTCCTTGAGAGTACATTCCAGCCCCAAAAATCCACTCATTGCACCCATTACACCTAACACCCACACTAGTTTTAATTATTGTTTTTATACTTATAAGTTACAGGCTGCAAACAAATACTTAATACCGAATACCAGTAGCGTTCTGTTAACACACTTATTGTTAAGCCAAACGTTTTATGAACAATATTTTTAACTACTTTGCTTTCACACTAAAGTTTATCTTTAAATCCATAAAGCTCAGAAACACAACCTAATTATAGTTTCATCAACCCTTAAACGGCAGCCATCATCAACTGATGCTGCTACCTTCAACATTCCCGCTGTTTAAGGGTTAACTACTGGTATTAGTCTAGGGTTGAAGACCGATATTTCTTGCCCTAAAAGTTTATTTGTTGTGTTGGAACTTAGATGAAGTTCACGAGACACAATTTAGTCTCTATATAGACTCTTAGAGTTAAGGTAAATACACATTTTACTTAGTGGCATTTATAATCCAAATAATAGTAATTTACTTTATGTTAATATTAGTAATTAGGCCTACGGTTTGCATAATACCCTATAATAATTACTATAGTATAACAAATTGACCTTACATTTCTTTTCGCATTCTTCTTTTTATTAGCCTAATTTAAGGTAAGTTTAATACGAAAAAGGAGCATTTATATAATAATATACCGTTAAAAATAAGTTTATCATTAGATTTCCATGTGTTAACTGTGAGTTTCCTACCATTGATATAAATTTAGGTTAATATATATTTCATTTCCTAGAGGACTCACCTGTAACCAGGAGGCGGTTAGACACTTAAATTTCGATTATTCTCGTGTGTCAGCCTAATATTAAAAAAATCTCCACGTTAAAACGAAATTCTCTAAAGTTATATGTCATTCAATCATAACTTATACAGAAGGGTAAAACTAAAAGTCGGATGTAGTTTGAGATAGCTTTTAAAATATGTATAAAGAAACGAAATGTCTCTTTTGTGCCTTCCCCAGTAGCACAGCAAGATGTCTACGGACTCGCACCGCTAGAAACTGAGTTTTGATACCCATGGTGAGCAGAGCACAGATAGCCCAATGTGTTGCTTTGTGCTTAATTCCAAAAGAAGCAAACTCCTTCTGGCTCGACATGGCCTGGTAGTTAAGGCACTGTACTCGTAATCCGAGGGTTGCGGGTTTGAATCCCCGTCACACTAAACATGCTTGTCCTTTGGCAAAAGAGTAGCAAAAAAAAAAAAAAAAAATGGCGGTGGGTGGTAATGACTAGTGGCCTTCCATCTAGTCTTACACTGCTAAAATAGGGGCGGTTAGCGCAGACAGCCCTCGTGTAGGTTTGCGCGAAATTAAAAAAAAATCAAATGAAACCATATGGAATATACATCTCCTGCATAGATTAACATTGCATCCACACATTTACAGAAACTACAACAAATACAAAATTCAGTTCTAACTTCGGCATATAAAGTACCACGCAGCACTTCATCCACATTCATGTACAAGTATGCAAACATAGACACAATATCTGAAAGACTCTTGCATAATTCTCTAAAATATTTCAATAAGAATCGGCATAAGAATAACTTAATGTGTGTTTGTTTGTTTTGGAATTTCGCACAAAGCTACTCGAGGGCTATCTGTGCTAGCCGTCCCTAATTTAGCAGTGTAAGACTAAAGGGAAGGCAGCTAGTCATCACCAGCCACCGCCAACTCTTGGGCTACTCTTTTACCAACGAATAGTGGGATTGACCGTCACATTATACACCCCCACGGCTGGGAGGGCGAGCATGTTTAGCGCGAACCCGCGACCCTCAGATTACGAGTCGCACGCCTTACGCGCTTGGCCATGCCAGGCCACTTAATGTGTGATCTCGACAGATACCACGTACATGATGTAAATAGAACTACCTCTCCCCTTTTAACATATATTTAAGGAATATTACACAAGCTGGGCACTACGCACTAGCCACTTAATTATTGTTTTTCTTTTATTGATCCTAAATTTTCTTATATAATTATTTTTTATTTTTTATCTTTTTTATTTTTATTTTTTAAAATTATTTTATTTTATTGTTACCACTAGTAGTAGTAGCATTTTCTCAATGGAGAAAAGCAACATAAGGAAAATGGGAAAAAAGAGAAAAATACAAAAATATATATATATTAAATGAAAATAAAAAAGGAAAAATACAGAAAATATATTAGAATAAAAGAGAAATAATAAAAAAAAACTTTTCTTGTGTGTCCATGCATGGACTGTGCCCTGAAACGAACCTGAGTTCGATGTTATACTCTGGCCCAAAGCTATAACAAAACAAATCCCTGAACGACAGACGTTATCAACGTTCGGGAGGGAAGATGAGGTCTAATGTACCTGACCCTCCTGGGTATTCAACATCAATACCCAAATACCCACTCAACACAGCAAGACTCCTTGTATTTACCCGAATCAGTTGCCGATGTTAATTGACTGAAATTATCAGCGTTAATTAAAACTGAACGACAAACCAATACTGTTAAAGAATTAAAACACATACACAACAACGAGTTTAATATTCTGTGTTAACGAAAAAATAGCATCAATATTACCCAAAATATATTGTTTAAGACACAATTTACGACTATGATAAGTATGTATGAAGATTATTGGACGAGTGTCGTATTACGTCACACGCAGGCGCATATCTACTACAGATTGGGTTTTTACCTAGAAATTGATTTTACAAGGCAAAGTGCCGAATGGTTTGAAATAGCTGAGAAGTTGTATGTATAATGTTGTAAATGGAGATATTGGTGTTGCTGTGTTGTGTTGTTTTGTACGTTGATCTCGCCAGAAGCTGCTGTAGCGTAAGTATTGTTTTGTGTGTTGTGAAAACTTGTTCCCTCAGTCTATACTTTAAAAATGAAAATATTTTGTACTCGTAAACCTACAGGCTTTGAAGGTTAATTGTAGTTGAACCACATCATTCTGTTTACTAAGTTGTAAACTAATGAGAAGGGATCGGAAAGGAAAAAAATGTTTATTTCACAATGATGATAGATAGACCAGCTTGAAAAATATGCTACATAAATGATTTACAAATTAATTATTATTATTTTTTATGGTTGATTCAGACTTTTCTTATTGGAATAGTGATGGAATATTAAAACACACAAGTTTGACATTTAGACAGATTAATTGTGGATAACCAGTATTAATTTACACTTAGTGAAGGTGTAGCCATTATCTGGATATCAACGTTTCTTTGCATGTATATGTTTGTAAAAATTATAGTGACGTAATTCTGTGTGCTCACACCTTTTGCTCTTTGACCGTTTTCAAAGTGTTTAGTTTGTTAAACCATATGTCCGTGCTCATGACATTTTAATAACTTCCATTCAGTGTGGTATTACGTCTGAATTATCTACTGTTCATTTTACCTCTCATTGCTGATTTGATTGATAGTTTGTAGTAAATACCATTTACGTTGTACAGGGACACTGAAAAAACATCAGGTGTACGTTCTGGGAAATCTAGCTCTTATGAAATATACGAACTGGATGATGGACAAAAATAAGTTTACTGTTTTTGTGAATGTCACTTCAAACTTCTGTCTGTGTGAATTAAACTGATGTCAGTTCACAGACGTACCTTGAATATAAATGTTTTCGTAACACAACAGACTTGTTCATTTTACTGTACGTTTATCACATCTTGTATAAATAAGTTTTGTAAATTCAGTATTAGTCAGAATTCCTTCTCAGGGTACATGTAGTTGAGTTAAATGGTTTAATTATTAATGCTGTATGGAACAAAACCCTTTATATACATAAGTAACAGACATCAGTCTAAAATATAAAAATGGTGTGTTTGATCATACTTTCTTTGTTAATGTAACAATTATAAAATGTTCATGAAACTTAAATGTAAACTTTCCAGAATGTTCAATGTAAACAGAGCTAAATGCAGTAGATTATATGTACATGTAGCCAAATGTACATTTATAGAAGAAATAGTAACTTTCAATATGGGGCCCAGGATGGCCAGGTGATTAGGGTATTTGAATTACAATGTAAGGACCATGGGTTCGAATCCCTGTGCCACCAGTCAGTCCCACCTTTCACTGGTAAAAGAATATCCCAATAGTTTGTGGTGTGTCACATTGACTATCTACCTTCTGTCTAGTTTTTTACTGCTAAATTGAGGACAGTTAGTGCAGATAGCCCTGGTATAGCTTTATGATAAATTGATAACAAACAGTAATTTTCCAGTATAATAAATTTTATTATCATGGATACAACAGTACAGTAGTATATTGTTGGTTAGAACACTGAGTAAAACAGACCTTCACTGTTGTTCATCAGTCTATTTTGTGTACTTGTAACTCTGTAAAAACTGAAACTTTATTTAATTTGAGAACCACAATACCACAACAATCATGTTTATGGTAGAGGTTGTTTTAGATCATGTGAACAACGTTTGTTCTCATGTATTTCACATGTTATACTTCAATCTACAGACCTGCATGTGTTTGTTACAATAAATAATTGTTTCTCTTGTAAAACATCACACCACACTCATTACAACTAGTGATTACGTAGCGACACTAAAACAAAACTTTACGTCCATACCTCAGTGACGCTAAAACAAAACTGTACGTCCAGTTCTGAAAAATTTTCAAGGTTGTTGGATAGTCTGCATTAACTTCTTAAGCCCACAGAGGTTTAGTGGGGGGTCATTTATGGCCTTGAGGAACTTGTCAGTTTTGACATTGGTGAATGTGGTTATAGTTTCGTGACCAGTATCTGAGGTCCTGACATCTTACACAGCTGTTGCTGCCTCACCCAGTTCTCTGTTGACTGTCCAGACAGCTATGACACCCTTGGATCAATGTTTGCTTCCTTTATACTTCCAGTCTTCAAACTCTAGCTCATGGCAGATTGTGTTGGTACTATCTCACCTGATACTGCTGGTTATTGTTGAGAGTGCCAGATGTTTTCTATCCTCATTGTAAAAGTCAAGCTTACCCAATAAAACCAGTATTTAGCAAGTTAGCCAGAATTATAAAGTGGTAAATGGTGGTGAAAGCATGCATGAACAGAAGTGTGAATAAGTAGTAGTGAACTATAAGAGTTTCATTCATGTTATTGTTTAGTAGAGAGAGATGAGCAGCAGCAGAAAAGAAATAAACAGTAACATGAATGAGAGAGAGAGATGAGCAGCAGCAGTAAAGAAATAAACAGTAACATGAATGAGAGAGAGATGAGCAGCAGCAGTAAAGAAATAAACAGTAACATGAATGAGAGAGAGATGAGCAGCAGCAATAAAGAAATAAACAGTAACATGAATGAGAGAGAGATGAGCAGCAGCAGTAAAGAAATAAACAGTAACATGAATGAGAGAGAGATGAGCAGCAGCAGTAAAGAAATAAACAGTAACATGAATGAGAGAGAGATGAGCAGCAGCAGTAAAGAAATTGAGAAGAAAGGAAGAAAAGAAAAGAGTACGACTGAAATAGAAAAATGGGAAACTGGAAACGGAGAGAGATAAAAGCCCAAATCAGAGAGGAAAAGGAGAAAGTGAGATTAGTGGTGTAGCCAGGATTCCTAATCAGAAGGAGATGCAGTAAATTAAAAAGCCAAAATTTATTTAAATTTTTAAATGGCCATTAAACAAATAAAATGTGATAGTGTTCATAAAAGTTTTTATTAAATGATAAAAATAGTGCATGATATATTCAAGCAGAAAATAATGTGGTTAGAGCCCTATGTTTTTCAGGTGGCAGAGCCTGGGAGAAGTCGGGACTGAAATTGGGAAAATAAGAGTACATATTGAAATTACCATGCTTTCCCAACAGAAAGAAGCACCTAGGAATGATAACAGGATCAAGGCCAGTTGACAGAAGCTGTCGAAATTTGATAGAAAGATGACAAAACTGGAATAATGGCAACTGGACAGGAAATGGCCCATTGCAAAATGGTAAAATGATTTTGAAGGACTGACAAATCTAATAATACATGAACAGTTCATGATCATGTGCTCAATGGATATCTCTTTACACTAAAAGATGTGGATGAGATAATCAAGCTGGCAGAACATTATATAGAAACTCGTAGAGGTATCATAACTGACATGTCCAAGAATATACAGTTAAAATCAAAATCAGTGGTGGCTGACCAGAAACAAGAATCTACGAAAGGTGACAGATGTTTGCTACTTGACGGAACAGTAACAAAGTTTTTTTTCCTATTGCAAAAATAAAAGTGGATACTTCATCTTATGTGGGAGACCTTGAGGTCATGTGTATGAAGGTACCATTATATGACATGGCAATTAGAAACATATCACGTAATAGACATTTGGAGAAACCAAATGGAAAGAAGATAGATAAAGTATCTGTAGCCATCACAAAAGCTCAAGGGAAGAACGAGCAAGTTATCAAGCCCTTGCATTTGTCAAAAAGTAACATCCTGAATGTAGGTTTACAGGAACTGAAGAAAGACCCTTCACTGCAGAAACTTTGGCACAATGTCCAAGAAAAAAAATCTGGAAAGTAAAAAATGGAAATAAATTTAAAAAACAGAAAATCGGGAAGAAATATTGAACTGAATCTATCAAGACAGTAAAAAGTAATTAATATGACAATGAGGTCAAGGACTGACATTTCAAGATCAAACAGAAGGTCTCAATTGGCTTCCTAATCCCACAACAAATACTGCAATGTAAAGGATCTTTACTGAAAGTGGCAAAGAATTTATTATGAAGTGAAAGTAAAAAGATCTACCATTTAGATTTGTTGAAAAGGTACTTCAAGAGAGAAGTCATAACGTGCAGTTATTAAAGTACAGATGGACATTCAGAACCAGAAGATGGTGACTGCTACAGAAGACAAAGACCTGAAATTATTGTATGGAGGTGAGTTGTATAAGGATGTCAATACAAATGAATAATTAACTGACAAGTTACAATACCTACTGTATCAGAATACATACACATCAGGAAAGGAAGGCTTTGAATAATACAAGATAAACACAAAGGATTTTATAAAGGTGAATCCATACCAAAGGCCCAATGAGAAGATAGACCAACAAGGAAACTACAAATGCTGGAGCAGAACACATGGAGACTGAGAACAGTCCTTGTATATGGTGTAAAAATATTTACAATAGTTGTTTTGAAAAGGGGCTTATTGTTAGATAAAAGACTTATCAGTGCAGTTGTTTATTTCATTGAGATTTAGTATTTAATGATTATTAGTTTTCTTAACAAGAGTATTATATTAATCAATTCTCATTTTACAGCAACAGAAAGTTACCTAGCATAACAACCAAATGTGTGTTACAAATCACCTCTTATTCCTTGGTATCACATGTAAAATGCAAACAAACAAAAAATCCAGGATATTTTTAAACATGTCATTTATTTGTATCAGAGGCTAAATTCTTACCAGAACTGAATCCAAACTTCCAAGCTTTTATTTTAAAATGTTGTTAAAATATCCTCAGTTTTAAGTAATTTTATTCATAGCAAAACCAGTGAAATGTTAGTGTCCACCATCAAAACATTGTTCCTAATATGTAGAGTAATAATAGCTGGCAGAGTTGATTCAAATGTTTTAAATACGATATGTATTTAGATCTGGTGTGATTTGTAGGTTTTGTTTCATAGATGTTATAGCTGAAGAAAAAAGGTTTTTTATCTACAAATCTCCTTACTGTAGCTGTTACCAAAGGTTCAGAATATAGTGGTTGTTTTGTTCTTATTATACTTGCATGTTACGAAAAAATATTTGTTAGAATTCGTTTTGTAATGACCGAACTGTAGATGACCTGCGTATTGTTGAGTGCCACCTTAAATAAAATTACCTGAAACCATTTATCTAAATTATGAATTTGTTCTAGTTTTCAGAACTTTAATTGGTGTATTTTGTAGTATTTGATTTAATAAAGTAATACATCTTTTAAACAACAATTGTGTATTAATTTCAGTAAATATGTTGTCTAATTTGTCTTGCGTTTCTTTCAAACTGCTCGTGTAAATGAATTCGAAGCCTAAAGATTGTATGTACTTCCGTAATAAGTGTAAGATTGAATGCTTGTTGCAAGCTCACGTTACAAAACACAGACGTCAAACAAATCACATTATCAGTGCAAAGTATTCGATATGAATAAGACCTAACGACTATCTGAACACTCTTGCTAAATTACACTAACTGATCTAAATCCGATACATAAAATTATCTTCAAATATGTGCAATCTTGTTTTTCACTTCTGTATACATACTGCGCCCTCTAACATACAAAAATAACCACAGTAAAAATATAACTTAAAATATATATTTATTTCTCAAACAATAAATGTCTCAGTTGTTTTGCTTAGGTATTTAGTTTCATTTTCGATTAATTTTGGCATTAGTTTCTTTAACCTGCAGATGATCTAAGAAGGTCGAAATGTTGTTCTGTACTTCATTTTAATCGAAATTCAAGTACCCATACCAGCCGTCTTGAGAATGCATTTTTAAAATGACATTAATTACCAAAAACGATAGGATTCAGTCAGTAGGCAAATATTAAACGTTAGCTTAAATAATGTATTCTCAAGACGGCTGGTATAAGAACTTTTAAATAAAATAAAGTACACAACAACATTTCGACCTTCTTAGATCATCTTAAGGTTAAAAAGAGAGTTTTCATTATAATATGGTTTTAAATTATAACTAATAGACTCTTTCACTTGTAAGGAACATTAATTACAGTAGGAGTTTTGTGAAATCTGAATATAAAATGTAAACAAAGACAATATAAAAGTTTTTTCAACTACTTGAAATATTTACTTAAATAACACTTCTAAAACTAACATTTCATTTATCATCGTTCTGCCCGAATAAATATTTAAATATTAGTAGCAATAATATTGTTATTTTTTACACAATCTAATAATTAAAACTACCGTGTATGAAATATTATTATCCACTTTAAACATAGCTGTATTTTCTATTTTCGGTATAGCACGAACCAAAGTGGCAGCTCGTCTGGTCGGATGAATTTACCAATGGAATAAGTTCTGATTGGGAATTTGAAATTGGCAATGGCCTCAATGGTTGGGGTAATAACGAACTGCAATATTATCGTCGTGAAAATGCCCAAGTTGAGGGAGGGAAACTGGTAATTACTGCTAAAAGAGAAGACTATGATGGTTTCAAATACACTTCTGCTAGGCTGAAAACCCAGTTCAAGAAATCTTGGAAGTATGGTAAAATTGAAGCCAAAATGGCGATGCCATCATTTAATGGGGTCTGGGAGGCGTTTTGGATGTTAGGAGACAACATTCGTAATGTTAGCTGGCCATCTTCTGGAGAAATTGATATTATGGAACATATAAACACGAACACAGAAGTCAGAGGAACTATTCACTGGTCCACTCCTGACGGTGCTTACACACATCATGGTGGTGGAACCAATACTAATGTGATGGATTACCACATTTATTCTGTAGAGTGGAATTCTTCCTTTATTAAATGGTTTGTTGATGGAAATCAATACTTTGAAGTGGATATTCAGGGAGGAGTAAATGGAACAAGCGCATTTCATAAAACGTTTTTCATTATTTTAAACATGGCGATTGGAGGAAACTGGCCAGGATTCGATGTTGCTGATGAGGCTTTCCCTGCTGAAATGTACATTGATTATGTCCGTGTATACCAGGATGCCAGTACATCTTATCCTGTTGGGAATACCTCTTTAGATGGTTACTATTTTCTCCAGAGCAGGCAGAGTGAATTGTATCTTGATGTCACTGATGCCATTAACGAAAATGGATCATTTCTGCAACAATGGCCTAATAATGGTAATACCAACACACAGTTTCATTCAGCGCATCTCGTAAATAAAAGTATTAACAAAGAAAAAGGAAAATCTTTAAATGTTAACAATTTAGGGACTGAGAATGGTGTAAAAATCCAACAGTGGGTGTATAGAGAGATGTACAACAGACATTTTACTATACCAAGTCTTGGGGATGAATATTCTAAATTTACACGCAAAAGAGTAAAGTTCTTGCAAGTAGCAAGTTTCAAAAAACACGCAAGAATAAAGGTGCAAAAAGAACATTCTTGTGACACACAAGTTTCTAGACAATATAAATTCATTCAAAGTACTTACTCTAAAGTAATTCAAGCAGAAAGTTATTTTGATTCCTCAGAAGTTGAACTGGAAAATACCTTGGATGTAGGCGGAGGGAAGAATGTTAAATGTGATAAAGAAGGGGCCTGGATGATTTACAAAAATATTGATTTCCCCAGTTCAGGTAGTTATCGAATAGACTACAGACTGGCAAGTGAACGTGCAGGAGGAAAGTTCTCTCTCGATT
Source organism: Tachypleus tridentatus (assembly GCF_004210375.1). Taxonomy (NCBI): domain Eukaryota; kingdom Metazoa; phylum Arthropoda; class Merostomata; order Xiphosura; family Limulidae; genus Tachypleus; species Tachypleus tridentatus. Next base: position 183,877,467 of record NC_134825.1, on the reverse strand, counting down.
TGAATGAATGCTCCATAGTTCTCGGTATATTGGATGTTCCTTCAACTGAGGGAAGGCAGAACTGGACCACCATATCCCATACAGTGAATGTGAATTCAGGTTTATATAATTTGCGAATCTGCATTCAACGAGTCAGCTGGAATATCAACTGGATTAAGATTACAAAAGTATCTGGACAGTCGAAACGAAATCAAAGTAGTAATAATTCTAAATTAATTCAGGCTGAAAGTTATTTTGATTCCTCAGGAGTACAATTGGAAGATACCTTAGATGTAGGAGGTGGGAAGAATGTTAAATGTGATAAAGAAGGGGCCTGGATGGCGTACAAGGATATTGATTTCCCCAGTTCAGGTAGTTATCGAATAGACTACAGAGTAGCAAGTGAAGTTGCAGGAGGAAAGTTGTCCCTAGATTTGAATGCAGGCTCTATAGTTCTTGGCATTCTGGATGTTCCTTCAACTGGGGGATTGCAGAATTGGACAACCATTTCCCACACAGTGAACGTGAATTCAGGTATATATAACTTGGGGATCTATGTTCAACGAGCCAGCTGGAATCTCAACTGGATTAATATTACAAAAGTATCTGGACGGTCAAATTTCAATCAAGATAGTAGTAATTCTAAATTAATTCAGGCAGAAAGTTATTTTAGTTACTCAGGAGTACAGTTGGAAGATACCTTAGATGTAGGAGGTGGGAAAAATGTTAAATGTGATAAAGAAGGGGCCTGGATGTGTTACAAGAATATTGATTTCTCTAGTTCAGGTAGTTATCGAATAGACTACAGAGTAGCAAGTGAAGTTGCAGGAGGAAAGTTGTCCCTAGATTTGAATACAGGCTCTATAGTTCTTGGCATCCTGGATGTTCCTTCAACTGGGGGATTGCAGAATTGGACAACCATTTCCCACACAGTGAACGTGAATTCAGGTATATATAACTTGGGGATCTATGTTCAACGAGCCAGCTGGAATCTCAACTGGATTAATATTACAAAAGTATCTGGACAGTCAAATTTGAATGAAGGTAGTAGTAATTCTAAATTAATTCAGGCAGAAAGTTATTTTGATTCCTCAGGAGTACAACTGGAAGATACCTTAGATGTAGGCGGTGGGAAGAATGTTAAATGTGATAAAGAAGGGGCCTGGATGGCTTACAAGGATATTGATTTCCCCAGTTCAGGTAGTTATCGAATAGACTACAGAGTGGCAAGTGAAGTTGCAGGGGGAAAGTTGTCTCTGGATTTGAATGCAGGCTCTATAGTTCTTGGCATGCTGGATGTTCCTTCAACTGGGGGATTGCAGAATTGGACAACCATTTCCCACACAGTGAACGTGAATTCAGGTATATATAACTTGGGGATCTATGTTCAACGAACCAGCTGGAATCTCAACTGGATTAATATTACAAAAGTATCTGGACAGTCAAATTTGAATCAAGGTAGTAGTAATTCTAAATTAATTCAGGCAGAAAGTTATTTTAGTTACTCAGGAGTACAGTTGGAAGATACCTTAGATGTAGGAGGTGGGAAGAATGTTAAATGTGATAAAGAAGGGGCCTGGATGGCTTACAAGAATATTGATTTCTCTAGTTCAGGTAGTTATCGAGTAGACTACAGAGTAGCAAGTGCAGTTGCAGGAGGAAAGTTGTCCCTAGATTTGAATGCAGGCTCTATAGTTCTTGGCATGCTGGATGTTCCTTCAACTGGGGGATTGCAGAATTGGACAACCATTTCCCACACAGTGAACGTGAATTCAGGTATATATAACTTGGGGATCTATGTTCAACGAACCAGCTGGAATCTCAACTGGATTAATATTACAGAAGTATCTGGACAGTCAAATTTCAATCAAGATAGTAGTAATTCTAAATTAATTCAGGCAGAAAGTTATTTTAGTTACTCAGGAGTACAGTTGGAAGATACCTTAGATGCAAAAGGTGGGAAAAATGTTAAATGTGATAAAGAAGGGGCCTGGATGGCTTACAAGGATATTGATTTCCCCAGTTCAGGTAGTTATCGAATAGACTACAGAGTGGCAAGTGAACGTGCAGGAGGAAAGCTGTCCCTAGATTTGAATGCAGGCTCTATAGTTCTTGGCATGCTGGATGTTCCTTCAACTGGGGGATTGCAGAATTGGACAACCATTTCCCACACAGTGAACGTGAATTCAGGTATATATAACTTGGGGATCTATGTTCAACGAGCCAGCTGGAATCTCAACTGGATTAATATTACAAAAGTATCTGGACAGTCAAATTTGAATGAAGGTAGTAGTAATTCTAAATTAATTCAGGCAGAAAGTTATTTTGATTCCTCAGGAGTACAACTGGAAGATACCTTAGATGTAGGTGGTGGGAAGAATGTTAAATGTGATAAAGAAGGGGCCTGGATGGCTTACAAGGATATTGATTTCCTCAGTTCAGGAAGATATCGAGTAGACTACAGAGTGGCAAGTGAAGTTGCAGGGGGAAAGTTGTCTCTGGATTTGAATGCAGGCTCTATAGTACTTGGCATGCTGGATGTTCCTTTAACTGGGGGATTACAGAACTGGACTACCATTTCCCATACAGTGAACGTGAATTCAGGTACATATAATTTGGGGATCTCCGTTGTACAAGTCAGCTGGAATATCAACTGGATTAAGATTACAAAAGTATCTGGACATTCGAAACAAAATCAAAGTAGTAATAATCCTAAATTAATTCAAGCTGAAAGTTATTTTGATTCCTCAGGAGTACAACTGGAAGATACCTTAGATGTAGGCGGTGGGAAGAATGTTAAATGTGATAAAGAAGGGGCCTGGATGGCTTACAAGGATATTGATTTCCCCAGTTCAGGAAGATATCGAGTAGACTACAGAGTGGCAAGTGAAGTTGCAGGGGGAAAGTTGTCTCTGGATTTGAATGCAGGCTCTATAGTTCTTGGCATGCTGGATGTTCCTTTAACTGGGGGATTACAGAACTGGACCACCATTTCCCATACAGTGAACGTGAATTCAGGTACATTTAATTTGGGGATCTCCGTTGTACGAGTCAGCTGGAATATCAACTGGATTAAGATTACAAAAGTATCTGAACAGTCGCAACGAAATCAAAGTAGTAATAATCCTAAATTAATTCAAGCTGAAAGTTATTTTGATTCCTCAGGAGTACAACTGGAAGATACCTTAGATGTAGGCGGTGGGAAGAATGTTAAATGTGATAAAGAAGGGGCCTGGATGGCTTACAAGGATATTGATTTCCCCAGTTCAGGTAATTATCGAGTAGACTACAGAGTGGCAAGTGAATTTGCAGGGGGAAAGTTGTCTCTGGATTTGAATGCAGGCTCTATAGTTCTTGGCATCCTGGATGTTCCTTTAACTGGGGGATTGCAGAATTGGACAACCATTTCCCACACAGTGAACGTGAATTCAGGTATATATAACTTGGGGATCTATGTTCAACGAGCCAGCTGGAATCTCAACTGGATTAATATTACAAAAGTATCTGAACAGTCAAATTTGAATGAAGGTAGTAGTAATTCTAAATTAATTCAGGCAGAAAGTTATTTTGATTCCTCAGGAGTACAACTGGAAGATACCTTAGATGTAGGCGGTGGGAAGAATGTTAAATGTGATAAAGAAGGGGCCTGGATGGCTTACAAGGATATTGATTTTCTCAGTTCAGGAAGATATCGAGTAGACTACAGAGTGGCAAGTGAAGTTGCAGGGGGAAAGTTGTCTCTGGATTTGAATGCAGGCTCTATAGTTCTAGGCATGCTGGATGTTCCTTTAACTGGGGGATTACAGAACTGGACCACCATTTCCCATACAGTGAACGTGAATTCAGGTACATATAATTTGGGGATCTCCGTTGTACAAGTCAGTTGGAATATCAACTGGATTAAGATTACAAAAGTATCTGGACAGTCGAAACAAAATCAAAGTAGTAATAATCCTAAATTAATTCAAGCTGAAAGTTATTTTGATTCCTCAGGAGTACAACTGGAAGATACCTTAGATGTAGGCGGTGGGAAGAATGTTAAATGTGATAAAGAAGGGGCCTGGATGGCTTACAAGGATATTGATTTTCTCAGTTCAGGAAGATATCGAGTAGACTACAGAGTGGCAAGTGAAGTTGCAGGGGGAAAGTTGTCTCTGGATTTGAATGCAGGCTCTATAGTTCTTGGCATGCTGGATGTTCCTTTAACTGGGGGATTACAGAACTGGACCACCATTTCCCATACAGTGAACGTGAATTCAGGTACATTTAATTTGGGGATCTCCGTTGTACGAGTCAGCTGGAATATCAACTGGATTAAGATTACAAAAGTATCTGGACAGTCGCAACGAAATCAAAGTAGTAATAATCCTAAATTAATTCAAGCTGAAAGTTATTTTGATTCCTCAGGAGTACAACTGGAAGATACCTTAGATGTAGGCGGTGGGAAGAATGTTAAATGTGATAAAGAAGGGGCCTGGATGGCTTACAAGGATATTGATTTCCCCAGTTCAGGTAATTATCGAGTAGACTACAGAGTGGCAAGTGAATTTGCAGGGGGAAAGTTGTCTCTGGATTTGAATGCAGGCTCTATAGTTCTTGGCATCCTGGATGTTCCTTTAACTGGGGGATTGCAGAATTGGACAACCATTTCCCACACAGTGAACGTGAATTCAGGTATATATAACTTGGGGATCTATGTTCAACGAGCCAGCTGGAATCTCAACTGGATTAATATTACAAAAGTATCTGAACAGTCAAATTTGAATGAAGGTAGTAGTAATTCTAAATTAATTCAGGCAGAAAGTTATTTTGATTCCTCAGGAGTACAACTGGAAGATACCTTAGATGTAGGCGGTGGGAAGAATGTTAAATGTGATAAAGAAGGGGCCTGGATGGCTTACAAGGATATTGATTTTCTCAGTTCAGGAAGATATCGAGTAGACTACAGAGTGGCAAGTGAAGTTGCAGGGGGAAAGTTGTCTCTGGATTTGAATGCAGGCTCTATAGTTCTAGGCATGCTGGATGTTCCTTTAACTGGGGGATTACAGAACTGGACCACCATTTCCCATACAGTGAACGTGAATTCAGGTACATATAATTTGGGGATCTCCGTTGTACAAGTCAGTTGGAATATCAACTGGATTAAGATTACAAAAGTATCTGGACAGTCGAAACAAAATCAAAGTAGTAATAATCCTAAATTAATTCAAGCTGAAAGTTATTTTGATTCCTCAGGAGTACAACTGGAAGATACCTTAGATGTAGGCGGTGGGAAGAATGTTAAATGTGATAAAGAAGGGGCCTGGATGGCTTACAAGGATATTGATTTCCCAGTTCAGGTAATATCGAGTAGACTACAGAGTGGCAAGTGAATTTGCAGGGGAAAGTTGTCTCTGGATTTGAATGCAGGCTCTATAGTTCTTGGCATCCTGGATGTTCCTTTAACTGGGGGATTGCAGAATTGGACAACCATTTCCCACACAGTGAACGTGAATTCAGGTATATATAACTTGGGGATCTATGTTCAACGAGCCAGCTGGAATCTCAACTGGATTAATATTACAAAAGTATCTGAACAGTCAAATTTGAATGAAGGTAGTAGTAATTCTAAATTAATTCAGGCAGAAAGTTATTTTGATTCCTCAGGAGTACAACTGGAAGATACCTTAGATGTAGGCGGTGGGAAGAATGTTAAATGTGATAAAGAAGGGGCCTGGATGGCTTACAAGGATATTGATTTTCTCAGTTCAGGAAGATATCGAGTAGACTACAGAGTGGCAAGTGAAGTTGCAGGGGGAAAGTTGTCTCTGGATTTGAATGCAGGCTCTATAGTTCTAGGCATGCTGGATGTTCCTTTAACTGGGGGATTACAGAACTGGACCACCATTTCCCATACAGTGAACGTGAATTCAGGTACATATAATTTGGGGATCTCCGTTGTACAAGTCAGCTGGAATATCAACTGGATTAAGATTACAAAAGTATCTGGACATTCGAAACAAAATCAAAGTACTAATAATCCTAAATTAATTCAAGCTGAAAGTTATTTTGATTCCTCAGGAGTACAACTGGAAGATACCTTAGATGTAGGCGGTGGGAAGAATGTTAAATGTGATAAAGAAGGGGCCTGGATGGCTTACAAGGATATTGATTTCCCCAGTTCAGGAAGATATCAGTAGACTACAGAGTGGCAAGTGAAGTTGCAGGGGGAAAGTTGTCTCTGGATTTGAATGCAGGCTCTATAGTTCTTGGCATGCTGGATGTTCCTTTAACTGGGGGATTACAGAACTGGACCACCATTTCCCATACAGTGAACGTGAATTCAGGTACATATAATTTGGGGATCTCCGTTGTACAAGTCAGCTGGAATATCAACTGGATTAAGATTACAAAAGTATCTGGACATTCGAAACAAAATCAAAGTACTAATAATCCTAAATTAATTCAAGCTGAAAGTTATTTTGATTCCTCAGGAGTACAACTGGAAGATACCTTAGATGTAGGCGGTGGGAAGAATGTTAAATGTGATAAAGAAGGGGCCTGGATGGCTTACAAGGATATTGATTTCCCCAGTTCAGGAAGATATCGAGTAGACTACAGAGTGGCAAGTGAAGTTGCAGGGGGAAAGTTGTCTCTGGATTTGAATGCAGGCTCTATAGTTCTTGGCATGCTGGATGTTCCTTTAACTGGGGGATTACAGAACTGGACCACCATTTCCCATACAGTGAACGTGAATTCAGGTACATATAATTTGGGGATCTCCGTTGTACAAGTCAGCTGGAATATCAACTGGATTAAGATTACAAAAGTATCTGGACAGTCGAAACAAAATCAAAGTACTAATAATCCTAAATTAATTCAAGCTGAAAGTTATTTTGATTCCTCAGGAGTACAACTGGAAGATACCTTAGATGTAGGCGGTGGGAAGAATGTTAAATGTGATAAAGAAGGGGCCTGGATGGCTTACAAGGATATTGATTTCCCCAGTTCAGGAAGATATCGAGTAGACTACAGAGTGGCAAGTGAAGTTGCAGGGGGAAAGTTGTCTCTAGATTTGAATGCAGGCTCTATGGTTCTTGGCATGCTGGATGTTCCTTTAACTGGGGGATTACAGAACTGGACCACCATTTCCCATACAGTGAACGTGAATTCAGGTACATATAATTTGGGGATCTCCGTTGTACAAGTCAGTTGGAATATCAACTGGATTAAGATTACAAAAGTATCTGGACAGTCGAAACGAAATCAAGGTAGTAATAATCCTAAATTAATTCAAGCTGAAAGTTATTTTGATTCCTCAGGAGTACAACTGGAAGATACCTTAGATGTAGGCGGTGGGAAGAATGTTAAATGTGATAAAGAAGGGGCCTGGATGGCTTACAAGGATATTGATTTCCCCAGTTCAGGAAGATATCGAGTAGACTACAGAGTGGCAAGTGAAGTTGCAGGGGGAAAGTTGTCTCTAGATTTGAATGCAGGCTCTATTGTTCTTGGCATGCTGGATGTTCCTTTAACTGGGGGATTACAGAACTGGACCACCATTTCCCATACAGTGAACGTGAATTCAGGTACATATAATTTGGGGATCTCCGTTTTACAAGTCAGTTGGAATATCAACTGGATTAAGATTACAAAAGTATCTGGACAGTCGAAACGAAATCAAATTAGTAATAATCCTAAATTAATTCAAGCTGAAAGTTATTTTGATTCCTCAGGAGTACAACTGGAAGATACCTTAGATGTAGGCGGTGGGAAGAATGTTAAATGTGATAAAGAAGGGGCCTGGATGGCTTACAAGGATATTGATTTCCCCAGTTCAGGTAATTATCGAGTAGACTACAGAGTGGCAAGTGAATTTGCAGGGGGAAAGTTGTCTCTGGATTTGAATGCAGGCTCTCTAGTTCTTGGCATGCTGGATGTTCCTTTAACTGGGGGATTACAGAACTGGACCACCATTTCCCATACAGTGAACGTGAATTCAGGTACATATAATTTGGGGATCTCTGTTGTACGAGCCATCTGGAATATCAACTGGATTAAGATTATAAAGTTTATGATATAGGAGTGAAGTAATTTTACGATTGAGAAGAAACTAATTAGAATCTTTTATCATTTGAAATTTAGGTGTACTTGATTGACAAATTTAGCGTTGATTCTAGTTGTGTATAAGTAATAAATTGGAATATTTGATGGATGTGCAAATATATTTGATATTATTATATTAAAAAGAGATTTAGAAGTAACTTTTGGAATTTATGACGTCATATGGTGTTTTTATTTTAAGCCTGTATTTGTAATAAAGTATATATTTTTTTAGATTTGGTGTAATTTTTTGTTATAATCTTCGAGTGAATTAAGTTGTATGTGATCGGATATTTATGTAGTTATAATAAATTATTGGTGTCTCAGTAGCTCAGATGTACCCCGATAGCTTTTTAAGGAAACCAAGAGACCCGATGTTAATGGCGGGGTTTCCCACTGGGACAGCGGTAGGTCTACGGATTTATAGTGCTAAAATCTGGGGTTCAGTTACTCTTGGTGGACACAGCAGATAGCCCGATGTGGTTTTGCTATTCAAAAGAAAACACACAACACCAGCGGAGGGCACAACAAATATGGTCGTACAACAATGAAAGGAGAAGAAAAATGGAAACTGGCGATTAAAATTGAGGATATTGTCTATAAATTACAATTCGTGAGAAGTCAGTGATTCATTAAGTGGTGCAAGTAACTCTTGTGGACAAAGTTCCTTTGACTTTAATAAAATTATCAGAATTTCCTAAGAAATAACGACTAATAATTTCTTTAGTTTTTAACCGCAATATGTGTGTGCGAATCTGTGTATTGCAGGTTGGGACTGGAAAGGAAGGACGTCGAGAAGTTGAGGTGTTACACTTTCTGAAAATTATTTAATTATATTATAATTTGTAGTAATCCGTGTCAAATATCAAAATAATAACTAAATATAGCAATTTTAGTAAATATATGCAAAATGGTAAAAAATGTATCTTCCACGTTAAAATAGGCTTAATATGTCTGACGGTAATTTAGGCTTAGACATTTTTCAACTTTTGGTAAATCGTAAAACAGGATAGAAACTTGTTTTATTCGATAAATACAATCTCAGAATTAGTTTACTGTCCTTCGTGTTTTAAATCCAGCTTACACTGTTGTAACTTAATACATTTTATTATTAACGGTAAGTATAGTGTTCTAATAATTATCATCGTTAATAGTAGTTTAACATAGGGGTTAGAAATTAGACATTGGCTGGAATACATATCACTTGCACAATTCGGCCAGTTTTCTATTAAATATACTCGCTTAAGGAAGTTTCAAAACTGTTAGAAATTTTATGAAGATTAAATTGTGCCTTGAGAAGTTCAGCTGACGCGAAATAAACTAATACACTTAACAATCGTCAGACTTACTACTTCTGGTTGTAGTATATATACAGAGCGACGCGGAATTTGGACGTTGGTCTCGTTAAAAAGATGTGCACGTGCACAGATAGGTAATACCCAGGTGCACATCCATAAGATAGACCTAGTGTGAGTGCAGTTTTCAGTTCTTTCCTCTTGAAGCTATAGTGCACGCGCGCGCGCGCACACACACAATTGGATAAGTAACAATTACTGTTCACACCCTGAGGTCCATTTAGTGTGGACGCAAAACTTTAGGTTTATAGGTTCTTTGCTTTTCGAGCTATGGTGGTCACATTTTATTTTCTGTGTGGGTTTTGGCTTGTTTACTTCACAAAAAAGATGCACACGCACATCAATACGTAGTAGTACCCAGGTACTACTAATTTACGTTCTTTCCTTTTGGAATTGAGCCCGGCATGGCCAGATGATTAGGGCGCTCGGCATATAAGCACTAATAATATTGTTGGGTCTTAATTGATTTGAATCCCTGTTTCTTTGAAGCTTAGCTTGGCTCTGCTAAAACCTCTTGTTATCCAATGAATTATAATATCCTCTGTAGATTATAAGATATTTGTTTCAATATTAATCCACCTTAAATAACTGTCTTACACAGTCTTGATTTTTATTGTTTCTGTAACAGCACTTGAAGTCTGGCTTGATCGGGTAGGTTATATAGCAATTTAAGAATTGTGAGCTCCTATTGTATCATCAAGTCTCCAGCATGGCCAGGTGGGTTAAGGTACTCGACTCGTTATCCGAGGGTCGTTGGTTCGAATCCCCGTCACACCAAACATGCATGTCCTTTCAGCCGTGGGGGCGTTATAAAGTGACGGTCAATCCCACTATTCGTTGGTAAAAGAGTAGCCCAAAAGTTGGCGGTGGGTGGTGATGACTAGCTGCCTTCTCTCTAGTCTTACACTGCTAAGTTAGGGATGGCTAGTGCAGATAACACTCGTGTAGCTTCGGGAGAAATCCAAACAAACAATCCTCTTGGAGTTATGCGTTAGTCATCTGATACATGAACAAGTTTATTGTATACTTATTTTCTTAACATTTTGCAAGTACTTTAAACTTCTGCGGGAATGTACAAAAAAACTATAAACATCATAGAATGCTAGAATTATGTTCATGCTTCGCAGGCTTGTAAAAAAAAGCGTACACACCATAACAGTTATTACAAATGACTTGTATAATGTTACGACTGCTATCATGTTCGTTGTGTTCCAACAAGTCCTAAACTGAACGAAGCACGACGTCGGCAATAGATATGACAAATATGTGGTTGAAATCTATCCTAATTCTTAAATCCTAAATGACTGGCTAAAAAAATGTGGTGTTTAAAAATATAATAGGCCATGCTAACGTTCTATGACAATTATAATTAGGGTTACGCTTTTCCCGCTTGTAAAAAACGTTCACACAATAATAAAAAAATAATTTAGTTTTTCTTTATCTTTTTACTGATTGGAGCATTAGTAATATGATACTAAAGAAAGTGCCATATGAGGGCGCTAGTAACATTTAGAAAGTTCTGATGTCAATGATTGAGGGCTGGGTGTCGATAATTCGCATGGTAACGACGCAGCAACTTGTATTTAAATATTACATTGTTATGATTATCATAAGATGTTATAAAGTTATTTGTAGAATACAGTCACGCTATCATTAAGATGTGGCAGTTCTAGCAACAGTAAACAGATAGCAATTACGATGTTGAGCACGTTTACCGTGGAAATGCCATCGGCTGCTGTTAAAATAGAGCAGGACACAGAAAGACGATAGTACTGAGAGTATTTGTAATAATACATTTTCATTGTAACTTAGAAACCAAACCTGGTCATCTACCAGATAATTATTAGAACTTCTTTAGCCAACATCACCAGTCCAAATAATAAATTCTACGTTCCAGTCACAACAATGTGGGGAAAAAATAATAGTAAGTTTTATGTTACCAGTAAAAAATAGATAATATTTTGTTCAATCACTTTTCATAGTAGTGATCTAAAAATCTCATCTGAAAGTTTTAATATATTTACATAACAAAAATTGTCCTTTGCTTTTTAAATACATAAAAAAATTCAACCTCGTTTAGTTTTAAACAATCGGAGAGGTGAAAAATTTGTGGTGTTATAAATCAGTTAAAATTACTGTCTAAAGACAACACTGAAACAAAGGAAAATAATTTTATTATCTTTACCATTGAGGTAAAATGTTATTTTTATAAAGAGCAGTGTTTATAATAAAATAATATGCTTAGAAGTTTGTCTTTGGACATAAAATAAGAGTATAGCAAAAGACAGAAATATATCTACATTATTTATTGGTAAATTGTTACAGGTATCTTGCTAGATATAAAAAAAAACACCTTAATTTGTTTTGTTGAAATTAAGCCAAAAGTTACACAATGGGCAATCTGTGCTCTGTCTACCATGGGTATCTAAACCTGGTTTTGAGCACTGCAAGTCTGTAAACATTGTGCTGTGCCACTGGGAGACAAATAACAGTGTCAATATAATCCAAAGAGTATTGCACAACCAAGATAGTGGTGTTCTACAAAAATTGTCCTTTTCTATAGAAGTTAGAAAGAGGATAAAACAATATGATACATATAATAATTTCAGTTTGATGATAAAGTAGAAGTGTATTCAAACATATTTAGCACTTTCTGATTTTCATTTATTTGTGTACTGTTCAACTGATGTGTCATAAGCACTACAGTTAATGGCATGATTTTGTTGTGTTAGCTCCAGGCATCTCTTGAGGACCACTAATTAAAATAAACTATCACAACCTTAAGGTACTTGGATATTTTTATCAAGACAGTGGTACTGCTTACTTTTAAAAAGTCACAAATATTGTGGTTGAAAAATTCAGTTATGTTTCTTACATAGTGTGTGTTTTGTGGCTCAGAACAATTCATATTATAAAAAAAATATATTTCAAAGTTTATTAAACTAATAAAACCATCCAAGTTAACTGGCTGCACATATTCCTTCAGCATGGACAATGAAAGTGAACAATCTATGTACAAAAACAGTTAACAATTGGTATTGATATGAAGTATCCAAATCTTTTCAACAGCCCTTACTCTTATTATCTTCCAGGGTGTTGTTTTGAAGTACACAAAATATTCACTGTTGCACTATTCTTAACCACTTATATGCCAACAAAACATTAAAGGACAACAAGAGATCTTTTGGCCCATCTAAGCTATTCTATTCACTGAATTAAACCTCAGAAAAAACCTTAAACCCTGCATTTATTATTCAATACTTATAAAGACTTCTCTTAAACTGATTTAAGTTAACTGCATCAAACACGCCTGAAGGTAACCCATTCCAGAAGCCAACCACTGTCTTTGAAGGTGACTTGTCCTGTGTCAAAATTTGTCTCCTAGTCTTATATCATTAAATATGAAGAAAGATGAGACATAAACACTGTCAACTTCTTAAACAGTTCAATTCAAACAAGTTCAGAGGTCTTAACCTATTCCAAATACCATCACAGCAAACCATACAAGGTGAAGAGATATTGGTGGTATAGTAACTATTATTTAAGTCTTGTTATAATTATTTATAACTATTAAAACATTTGTGATAAAATATTCAGTACAGTTTCATACACAGTGGTCTAATACTTATTATAACACTAATGGTATTACACACTAGACAGTGACCTACCACTTGCTTCTGAACCTTGTTAATAGATAACATTTAGTACACAAACTTTTCTAGTGTATCATACATTTTGAAAAAGAGAATACAAAACATTTACAACCCACCAGTACATGTGTGGATGATAAGAACAGCATTTAAAAATTACCAGATAACAAAATGTTTGATTAGACACAGTTCTTGACTTTGTTTCCACTACGATTTGGTAAAAGTTTCATGATAATTCATATGTGAAACAATATAAAAGGTGTATATATATTAATTTAATGGATGTATAATTTTTACCATGTGGTCTTACAAACAGAATTACATGGCAAAGAAACACATTACACTGGTTATAAGAATCTACAAGTGTAAAGAAAGGAAAATATAACAAGTTAGTTGGACTACATCTGCTGTATCCTGTCCAATAAAATATAACAAGTTAGTTGGACTACATCTGCTGTATCCTGTCCAATAAAATATAACAAGTTAGTTGGACTACATCTGCTGTATCCTGTCCAATATAACAGCTTACTAAACCAGCTAAGTAATTCCTTGTAGTTCTATAAAGTAAGTTTTTGAAATAAAATAAGAAAAAGAACCCAAGGTTTCTTGATTAGTATCTAATCATAAGTTTAAAAATGACCAGGTTTGGAAAATGATTATAATGTTACTTTTACATTGATGGTCTCAGTATGATCTAACAAATGTAGAATTGCTGGTAGATTACTTTTTAAAAGGTTGTTTTAAATGTAAATATTTATTGTACATTCTTGTCCAGAGAAAAATGTTCTGGAAAATGAACATAAATGGACCAATGAAATTCTTGCTTCAGCCAAGAGGAAGAAGTGTAATGAACATAAATGGACCAATGAAATTCTTGTTTCAGCCAAGAGGAAGAAGTGTAGTTATAAAAGTCGAGAATAAGTCAGTTTAAAAACATTCTAAATATTGGGTTTTATTTTTGTTGCATTGAGCTAGCATGAAGAATATACAGGTTTTACTCAAGTAGAATAAACAATAATTCTACAGTCAATAATAGCAAACACAATACCTTTATAACATTATTTCCAGCTACATCAAAGAAAATTATCTTAAAATCTGGTTTGTTTCAAGACTTGTAGAATGTATAATATATTCTCAATATTGTCTTCTCTAAGCTCTTGTAATAGTCTGGAGGTTATGAAGAAGATGTGAAATACAAAACTCCCTTCCACAGAGCTATATTGAACTTTAACTACAAAACATTCCTGTACTGAAAGGTTAGATCAACAATTATGATTGTGTAACAATATAACCAAAATATTCCTTGTTACTTTCTGTGGCAGCTGTTATCACATACATCTTTCAGTTAAAAACTTTAACCATCATGGAACATCAAGTAACCTCTTCAAATATTTTGGCACTCAAAAGGTTTGAAGATGGAAGACGTGGCCCATGATGAATCCACCATCAGTAGATTTGACACAACTGTGATGTTGAAACAAAAGTGTAACAAAAAAATAACAATAAGATACTGGCACGGAAATTATATGTTGTCATTTCTAAGGATGTTTTTAAACATACAAAGTTTTTCAACAAACCCATTACAACAAGTCAAAGAAAAAAAAAACCTTTTCTTTCCTTTACAACTAGCACCAACTATATGTAATACATCATTTAGCTTTGGAATTCTGAACAGAAATTATTGGGCAAGTGTAATGTTCACACATACCAATATACAGCAATTATATATTTTACACGTAAAAGCACTTACTCCTGGTTTCCTAAATGAAATAAGTAAATAAATATACTGTTTAACACAAGAAATAACACTATAGGAAATTCTTAAAATGGGGTAAAAATAACATGACATGTAATGAGAATATGAAACAGCTACAACTGATGTCTTGGAACAGGGGAACTGATGCAGGACTTTACCATCATAATACATGGTTTTGTATTCAACCATAATGTAAAATCAAGATATGCCAAAATCTAATAATTATATATATCACACAAAATTCTCCATATCTACATTATACTCACACACAAAAATCACTGTAAAACAATACGACACAAATGTTTGAGAGCTACAAAAATCACTGTAAAACAATACAAATGTTTCAGAGCTACAAAAACCACTGTAAAACAATACGACACAAATGTTTGAGAGCTACAAAAATCACTGTAAAACAATACAAATGTTTGAGAGCTACAAAAACCACTGTAAAACAATACGACACAAATGTTTGAGAGCTACAAAAATCACTGTAAAACGACACAAATGTTTGAGAGCTTAATTTTTACAAAAATTAAACCATGATCTGATAGAGATCAGTTTCTTCATACATGAAAAACTGGATAGAAATCGATAGTATTTACAGTGATGTATAATAAGTCATGACAGTTTGTCCACAAATTCATGTTTTCAGCGACTGAACTGTACAAATACATACCCATTCGGTACACTTCACGTAAACAACACACCATGTTTTGTAGTCACATGCAATTTATTCAATAACCGTTTTATTATTTAGAATATTGAACAACACATAATAACACCTGAACACCAAGGTGGAAGCTATCAACTTCCATACTGTAATTTAACATTTTAGTTTTTATTTGTTAAAACCCACAAACACATTACAGTATGACTGCAGAACATGTGGATACAACCTGTAAACACATTACAGTATGACTACAGAACACATTGATACAACCTGTAAACACATTACAGTATGACTGCAGAACACATTGATACAACCTGTAAACACATTACAGTATGACTACAGAACACATTGATACAACCTGTAAACACATTACAGTATGACTACAGAACACATTGATACAACCTGTAAACACATTACAGTATGACTACAGAACACATTGATACAACCTGTAAACACATTACAGTATGACTACAGAACATGTGGATACAACCTGTAAACACATTACAGTATGACTACAGAACACATTGATACAACCTGTAAACACATTACAGTATGACTGCAGAACACATTGATACAACCTGTAAACACATTACAGTATGACTACAGAACACATTGATACAACCTGTAAACACATTACAGTATGACTGCAGAACACATTGATACAACCTGTAAACACATTACAGTATGACTACAGAACACATTGATACAACCTGTAAACACATTACAGTATGACTACAGAACACATTGATACAACCTGTAAACACATTACAGTATGACTACAGAACACATTGATACAACCTGTAAACACATTACAGTATGAGTACAGAACACATTGATACAACCTGTAAACACATTACAGTATGACTACAGAACACATTGTTAAAACCTTTCATAGAATATCATTTTTTGCACACATACTTACAGTTTCAAATTTGCTAATAGGACTAAAAATAACGTGTTGTATTTTTCTCAAGGTAAAATGAACACCTCAGAGAAACTGAATTTAAAGTTATTTTTCTTTTTAAACTAGCTAAAACATTATGTTGTAATTATTTACTACAAATATAACACCTGATACACTTATACAAGTTTTAATTGGCAAAAATATTGTTTCCTTGAATCCAAACAATCATGTATTTCAAATAGTTCTGACCTGCAGGATAGAGTTCAAAGTTCAATATTTCAGTCCTAACAAAGATGGAACTATTCTTAACAAAAGGATCCATGATAAACATATATCCTTTACATGGAAGAATTTCATACACCTAAATGGACGGACACCTGACCAATCAGTTGTGGTGTAGACAAACCACACTCAAGTGATGTCGAGAAACCCACTTGTTGAGAAATTTATATGCAAAAATGGCTCGTTTGGGTTGAGAAAATATATTACATAGAAGAGCGAACAACGTTTCGACCTTCTATGTAAAATATTTTCTCAACCCAAACGAGCCGTTTTTGCATATAAAAAAACCACATTCAAGTTATGTTACACAACTATAGTAGTTGTTATGTATTGTGGTAATAACAGCTGTAACTCAACAATGTGTAATAACAGAACACTATGTTGGTTGCACATATAGTGGTGTGTTATTTTAGCATATCCTGTTCCTATGGCTTTCAAGTAAGGTATCATGACTCATATACCAGTCACACCATGATAATGTTAGGCACTGTGTAGTGTTTGTAAAGTGTAACACAAGTACAAGTCCAAAAGTAACTCAAAACCAGTGTTAAAATAAAAGTTTATATAATACAATCAGCAAATGTTCAACATTAGTTTTCTCCTAAAACATAAAGGCATTCACCAGTGCTACATTTACAGCCAAAGATCAGTTGACTCAGAATATATCCTACAGTTACAGCCAAAGATCAGTTGACTCAGAATATATCCTAGTTACAGCCAAAGATCAGTTGACTCCAAATATATCCTACAGTTACAGCCAAAGATCAGTTGACTCCTAATATATCCTACAGTTACAGCCAAAGATCAGTTGACTCCTAACACATCCTACAGTTACAGCCAAAGATCAGTTGACTCCTAACACATCCTACAGTTACAGCCAAAGATCAGTTGATTCCAAATATATCCTACAGTTACAGCCAAAGATCAGTTGATTCCAAATATATCCTTCAGTTACAGCCAAAGATCAGTTGACTCCTAGTATATCCTACAGTTACAGCCAAAGATCAGTTGACTCTTAGTATATCTTACAGTTACAGCCAAAGATCAGTTGACTCTTAGTTACAGCCAAAGATCAGTTGACTCCTTGTATATCCTAGTTACAGCCAGAGATCAGTTGACCTTGTATATCCTACAGTTACAGCCAGAGATCAGTTGACTCCTAGTATATCCTACAGTTACAGCCAAAGATCAGTTGACTCTAGTAAATCCTACAGTTACAGCCAGAGATCAATTGACTCCCTAGTTACAGCCAGAGATATCTCTAGTATATCCTACAGTTACAGCCAGAGATCAATTGACTCCAAATATATCCTAGTTACAGCCAGAGATCAATTGATTCCAAATATATCCTACAGTTACATCCAAAGATCAGTTGACTCAGAATATATCCTACAGTTACAGCCAGAGATCAGTTGACTCCTAGTATATCCTACAGTCACAGCCAGAGATCAGTTGACTCCTAGTATATCCTACAGTCACAGCCAGAGATCAGTTGACTCCTGGTATATCCTACAGTTACAGCCAAAGATCAATTGACTCCAAATATATCCTACAGTTAAGGCCAAAGACTCTAACACCGTCCTACAGTTATGATCAAAGGTCAGTTAAATCTTAACACAATTTTCAGCCAAAGTTAGTTAGTTTATTCCTAATAGACATGTGAAATGGTATGTTAGTAATAAGAAGATAAATTCATAACTAGTCAGAGATGGAAGATCTCATGTGCAACACAATTAACTAAGGCCTACTTTGACACATCAGTATCTTATTAAATATAATGCATTTGTTATGTTTGATATACACAACTTCACTCCTGACATTCTCTTTTGTCATATTTACAGTATTTATAGGTTCTTAGTTTCAGGATGAACAGTTTTCCTTGAAACTTAAGTACCAGTTTTTACAATATGTGATGTTTAATGAACTCTATCTAAGTTTTACTTACTTGGTTGAATGTCCATTGTAGATGTTTGACGCTTGACAACTGAACTTGAGACAGAACATTGAAAATCACGTTCACTGTAGTGTTTTCTCCAGAAATTTGCCCCACCAATAATTTGGACATTAAGTATTTTTTAAAAACTTTTTTTCAATATTTTTGTCACTGGATGATGTTATGTCCCAGGAATATTACCTGACAACCAAGTATTGCCACTTTTAGAATTTGGTTAAGCTAAGAAATGGAGATGTGGCAGGTGTTGTGTGTGCCAAGTATTACACACACACACTTACAAACTGAAAGACATACACACATATATATAACAAAAATTGATTTCACACCCTGATGCATTTCCACTGACCCTTATTGTGCCATATTTTGTTTTTCAGCCTGTCTATTGTCATTCGTATTCAAATTGTATATAGACAGCAAGTATGTAAAGTGAAAATCGTTTTTTTCAAAATATAGTATTTGTGTAATTTCTATCAGTAATTGTATTCAACTTGCAAGAGAAATAACTTTTGTGTTATTCAAGTAGAATTACATCATTATGGAAGGGGTTAACACTTAACACACCAATGCATACGCTAAAAAAAAAAAAGAAGAAAGAGATAATATAAATGGCCTTTTTTTCTAACTTTGGTGACATCTTATTATGGTCCCGTGCCCAAACAAAATACATTTACTTCCAGTTCCCTCCGAGTTACAGTAAGGAGATTGTTCAGAAACCCTTTAGAATTCTGGTGACCGTGTATATCTGTGTTTTAATAAAGTCTCTGGTGGACATAGAGTCATGCATTTCTGTCTGATAGTTTCTCTAACTGGTGAATAAATACATTAAACGTAATGCTGGTATCATGAACAGTTTACAAAAGGTATGTCTTTAAGTTTACACTGATGCTACATTTGGGCAGAGGTGACTTTAAGCTTCAACAAGATGTTGTACTGGTGATAACGTTCAACGAATAAAAACTAAATTTACCTACTTCATGACAGCCACATAACAGGTGTTCCCGTCATTCTTACAGTAAAGTCTTTGGGTCCCTATTAAGTGTGTCCAGTTTTTCAGCAATTAGTTCATTCAACTTCTAGTTTTTTTTTTATACATACATACAATTACCTATACAATTTATTTACCTACAGTATGTATGTGTGAAATGTATGGATCTAACCCTAATTAGGCATAAGAGTTTAATTTCTGGCTGACTTTACCCATGTTCTTCAAACACGTCTCTACCTACAGTTTATTTTTAATTTGTTTCAGCATTTTGAGAAAAATGCACAATCAATCTTTACCAAAACATATTACCCAACATGCTAAAACAAGTTAGGAAATGTCCAATCACTCATCAACTTCAACACTGTGTCCTTAAATGTATGGTCCAGACTAACTAGAATCAAACTCACTGTCTCCATACTGACAATTAAATTTGTAGTTGTCCATTATAAACTATTTGCTATCACTCAAATTGAGTTGTAGCTTCAGTTTCTGCCAATCAACTATTTTTTGAAAATACCTAACAAAAATTCTGCCTTATTGTCACCATGTACCTGATGTTTAGATGTGTCACTTTGGAAGATGTTCCTTCTTATAGAGTGAAAAAGGAATTGATGGATTCTGTGGGTTTGTAGGAAAGGATTGAAACAACAAACTGTGTATGTGGAACTTCCAGTAAACTTTAAGACAATCATCTTCATAAGTTTCCCTTAATTTATGACATTCATTGAAACAAATACCATTCCTCAGAACAGGGTCATACATAACTTTACCACCACATAAATCTAATAACACCAATATAGCTTAATATCAAAATTTATAGGAACCCAGATGGTTCCTGACAAACCAGAGAATGTTCAAGGGTCAAAAAAACTGTCTCAAAGAATTTTCAAAAACTTTTTGAACCAAAGTAACAGAAAGAAACAAGTCAGACTTATAGCAGACAAGTCACTATTATAGAGAACTGGAAGATAATAAACAGAAAGCACATATTACCAAGGGAATAACCATAAGTATTTATAATAATGAATACATAAATAATACAGCCAAAACTGTTCAAGCTTCTACAGAACTTCATTTCATACTGTTCCAGCTGGAATCAAGCCAAGTGTAACAATACCTACATATATTGTATTTGTGTTTCCATTTATATCAAACTATTTTCTGAACCTTTTATATACCTTACCTCCTTCTACACTAGAACTATTGAACACATGAACAAGCTCTACTGTTTTGGGTTCCAGACTGATTAAAGGCAATATGTACTACAGCTAAGTGTCCTTTCGTTAAACATTTTTTTTACAACATACAATGCATCTCTCATCAAATTTCACTGTTTATAGACAATTATTACTTTGTTTCTAAAACAGTTATGTTTTTGTTCAACAGTGGAACAAATTTTGTTTCCATGGGAACTAACTTTGGAGCAGTCTGGCCATTAACACATTATCATTTCTACAAAGGGTCTGGGGTCATGCCTACCCAGAAAACTGTTGACAATGCTATGAGACTGAACCTTAGCTACTTTAACTAATACTGTATATACATAATGTAATGTACTGAATCAAAAGAAGTACATTTTAATACATTAGCTGTAGCTATAATACCATAAACAATTGGTCAGGCCATGACCTAACTGTCTTAAAACTTACTAAAGCATTGTCTTGCATATACATAACAGATTTAAAGCAATCCATTCATACAATACTCTCAACCTAATTAAAATATATATATATTACGAGTACCACTGTTGGAAGTGATGTTTGGGTATCATGATTACGTGATCTTCAAACTCAAATAAATATTGTGCATGTTCTTTACATGTTTCTAAACAGTAAAACTCATTCAAAACTAAGTTAGTTACCATAAAATCAAAACCAGAGATTACTAAATATATTTCATGCTGTTTTGGTCACTTTTAACAAAATCCTTTCACTTAATATCCTGAGCTTTGCACAGCAAAGACACTGTGTGATTAAAGAATTTATTAACAGTTTTATTTTTATAACAAAGGAGAAAATGTTTATGATAATCTCAACTGTTTGTCAACAGTAGATGATCTTTCTTGTTTATTTGCAGCACAAACAACCTAGTTTCTGAGAGTACTAACTGTGATTAGTTATATAGTAAAAGGCCTAACTGATAAGCAATTACTGACATCTATAATGACTCTCTTTAACCATGTTGCTTGGCTAATTAAACACTTCAAGGAGTGACTTCTAACTACCAGATGATCAGTTAGGTGTGATACATGGCCAACAGAGCAGCATCTACTGGTTCCATACAGGATGGACAAGTAAATGACCTCATCAGCCAATCATCTATACAGTCGACGTGATAAATGTGCAAACATGGCAAAAACCGAATGGGATCTCCAAACACAAAGTCCCCCATGCAAATGACACACCTATATTAAAAAAAACAACACAATTTTTAGTTAACTTTTAGTAACCTTAACATGTACTATTTATAGCTGCTGTATAGAAACTAATAAATTTTCACAGATTCAAACAACTAAAGTATGTAAATCAGCTATTTATATTCATCTTAAAACATAAATATGACCAAGTTTTCAGGCATATTTCATAACTACAGTTTACATGAGTATTACTAATATAGATATAAAGATAACATACATCTGTAGTCAGAGATAACAATGTATTAAATTCACCAAAATGTACTTATAGTTTCACTATTTTTTAAAATTTAAATTCCAATGAAAAGATTTAGAAATTGCCAGCACCTCTCCCAACATCGATGCTAACCTTTTCTAGTATTTCATATTAATTATTCACAATTAACTATAACAATAACACAAACAGACTGGCATGTTTCGGTGATCTCTAAAGTCACTAAGCCTATGTGCTAACTACACACCCATTTCTTTCCTAGAACAATTTGAATTATGTCTTTGTATTTCCATATTTTATCACATGTATTTAGATTTTAATTTGTTACAGACAAAGTAAAACTGGTAACTTTACTTATTACTTTATAATTGTTTGTCCAAAATAAGTTCTCTCTAATTAGCTTCCTTCTATTACTAACAGTTACAGACCAGCAAAAGTTACTGTAATACAGTATTTATTTCTATACAGCTTTTTAAAATCCAGTAAAAGACAAGTTTTCACGAACAACAAATGGAAAATAAAGAACTATACATGAATTAGTAGAGACCCACACAATATTTATAGTGAAATTAGAATCTCAACAAAACATTTATAGAATAATACAAAATAATTACACTAATATGTAAGACCACTTATATTAAGCCTAACATTAGTTAAGCCTTTATTAAGTGCAACATATATATTTAACAGAGATAAAATAACACTGTAGCTTGTGCAAGTTTTTAATTTGGCTTACTCAGAGCTAAACTTCATCATATTTAGTACCATCAGTAAATAAACTCATAGTTTTACTGTTTGAACTAACATCACACTTTTTAGAAACTTTCATAAGCTCTTAACATGTTGTACAAAATGTTTGTTAAACTATATTACACGTGCCTTTTGTTTACATTTATTGAAGTAAGATCACACACACACACACAGACTGGAAGCTGCTTGGAAGCATTTTCAGAACAGACAAACACTGAGTGCTATAATAGTAGATATTTGAGATGTAATAATTGACACTTCATAAAATAGATGAAGATTACAGTTTCCCTCGAGAATAATCATTTGATAAATGTAGTTTGCAGACAAAATAATTCATAAAGATGTAACCAGTTAATCTGTGTCCTGCCTTGTGCTTTTCCTGCAATACTAAACCAGATATGATGACAGTATCATTTAAACAAGGTTGGAATGGTTGTATTTACTAAGTATTTTGTAACTTTAATGGCCTCTATATAAAATTATCCAATCTCCTTGGACATTTCAGCAATCAAAAATGAAGCAGTTCTTAGTATAAAGATAGTTTATCATCTTTTTATACTCTTGTTAGAGAGCTCTTTGTCTGCAGAGAAAGTTAAGGACATTCACAGATGCTAAAGGAGTCACAATCATGTCCAGTAGCACCTCACAACGTCCATCTAAAATTTCCAAGAAAGACACTGTCCATTATCAACATTTTTCAGGTAAATCTTTTAATGTATAAACCTTCAAGCATGAGTGATACACTGCTGCAGAAATAAACAACTTACTCTCTGTTTTTCTTACTACCATCGTAAAGTCCACTTGGTATATGTTGGATTAGGCCAATCCTTTGAGCTATTTTAACTTGTTCTTCTTCAGTTAACTGGGATGCTGGACGGCTGACACTAGGCGAAGGATAATACACAGGAACTGATTCATTCTCCTGGAGTTGAAAGGTCATTAGGGTAATTTAGGGACAATCATTTAGTTCAGCTAGACATCGTATCAATGTACACATGAATAAAAACTCGTGTATTTCATCTGCATTACATTCTTGAATAAATACACAAGTAACTTCTTAACCTTCTAAAGTAAATAAAAACAGGCTAGTTCTGCCTATATAGAAACAAGAGTATTACAATCATTTTACAGTAATGCAAATGACTGCAGATAAGGAGAGCCTCAAGAAGTTTGTACTTACTAGAACTCAGTCTCTTTATAAGTGTGCATCACAAATTATTTAACTTCATTTTACTTTACTACAGATTATCTGAATGTTCATTTAATGTTCACAGCCATAATGTCACAACTGATTAAATGACTGAATTTTACATTTTAAACCACATTTGAACCACTTCTCTTACTTAAAGCAAAATGTAAGTTCAGAACACATCCTAACCACATTACACTGGGGTAATTGTAGACATTCTAAGAGATACAAATAATTTAAAAGTCCTATACATGATGTTAGTAAAGCAAAGAAACTAGAAATTATGTTCTGGGTCATTTCATGTCAAATCATCTAGGGGGCTGCAGGTGACCCCCACAGAATGCCTTGAAAAAAATTCACGTATGCTCAACTACCCATATAATGAAAAATTACCAAATATTAGATCAATATCTCTAATAGTTTCTGATTTACAGCTCTGTAAAATTTAGTTCATTTTATTTTTATTTTTGGCGAATTCATTTTTGGGCAAAATTTGGCTGCTTGAAGCTGCAAGAATAATGGTGGTAGAAGGCTGAAATTTGCTACACTGACTGAATTAATTACACAGAATTCAAAAATGGTCTCAAATCAGGTTTATCTCTCTTAGGATTTTCATAGTGAGACTGTACAATCACCTGAAAACCTAAAATTGTGAAAAAACATTGGTTTATGTAATAAGCCATAGCTCTAAAGCTTAACATGATACAATGCTGAATTTTTTTTCTAATATCCTATAAATGTCTGTTGATAAATCAGCAAGTGTTGTAATTAAAAATCTGTTAGATCTCCTGTAAAAAATGTAGTTGCATTCAACATTTTATGATTTAGCTAAAAATGGCCCTACTTCAGGCCACAGTTTGACCATGTCACCAGTTATTCAGCCTTTTCAGATTTTTACCATACATTCTTACATCTCTCAATATGATCTACATAAACAAATCAAGGTGTTCAACCAACTTTTTGAGTTACAAGTTTTTAAGGTATCCTCTGACTACATGTTGTTTACTTGAAAAATAAACACTTCAGGTGTGTGAGCACTTTGAAAAATACAAAACTGTGTCAGGTATGAGGTCACATCATAGCTTTATTCTACCAACAAATTGTGTATGAGAAGGTGATGATGTGTACACAGTTGTAACTGTTGGTAGTAGCAGTGAAAGTGATGCTGCAGAAGCTCAAATAGGGTCGAATGATAACAATGACAATTATCAGCTAGTGAAATATGTGGCATGTATATACAAACATGAACGGTATGTGGGAAACATAACACATAGATCAGATGAACATTCCAATGTGTTGGTGTCATTTATGAATAAATCAAGAAACGAACTGTTCTCATGGCCTGCAAGATCACGTAAAGATGAAAGCTAGATTCCTTTCCAACATATTCTTTGTCTGACAGGTGCACCTACTGTGCAAGGCAGTAGTGCTCACCACTATGTTCTAAGTCAAAGTGATCTCAACATAATCAAACTCGAAGTTTAGAAATTTATTCAAGCTGTCTGAACAAAGCAATGTTTATTTGATGTTGTTAAGGCTAATTTATCACCAAAGCAGTTTTTGAAACATTTTATTGTCACAATTATTGCAGTTTGATGTGACTATAATCTTTCTCAGTTATCCCCTGTTGTAGCACTGTGCTTTTTGTGTCTGATTTACCTTTGTATTAACTATATTATGAATCTTAAACTCAGCCATATCTGCATAACTGTAATGCATACACAATATATTTGCATTGCCATGTGATCTAACTAGTTATGCCAATAAACTTGTTCAGAAATGAATTAATTCTTTCTTGTTTCTTACAACTTCATTATTTAACATTGTGAAAGGCTGGTTAGAATATTTCAATGGGATTCATAATGTTCTGACAGGTATTTTTCAAAATTGTATGGATATATTTGTACACAGTAACACACCTGAAGTGAAGTTTATTTTCAAGTAAACAACATGTAGTCAGAGGATACTTTAAAAAATTACAACACAAAAAGTAGGTTGAACACCTTGATTTTTTTTATGTAGATCATAATCAGAGATGTAAGAATATATGGTAAAAATCTGAAAAGGCTGAATAACTGGTGACATGGTCAAACTGTGACCTGAAGTAGGGCTATTTTTAGCTCAATCATAAAAAGTTGCATGCAACTAAATTTTTTACAGGAGATCTAACAGACTTTTAATTATAACAGTTGCTGATTTATCAACTGGTATGTTATAGGAAATTAGAAAAAAAATAATTCAGTATTGTATCATATTAAGTCTTAAAGCTATGGCTTATTACATAAACCAATGTTTTATACAATTTTGGGTTTTCAGGTGATTGTAGAGCCTCACTATGAAAATCCTAAGAGAGATAAACTTGATTTGAGACCATTTTTAAATTCTGTGAGATAAATTCAGTCAGTGTAGCAAATTTCAACCTTCTACCACCATTATTCTTGCAGCTTTAAGCAGCCATAATTTGTCCAAAAATGAATTTGCTAAAAATAAAAAAATATTAACTAAATTTTACAGAGCTGTAAATCAGAAACTATTAGAGATATTGATCTAATCTTTGGTAATTTTTCATTATATGGGTAGTTGAGCACATGTGAATTTTTTCAAGGCATTCTGAGGGAGGTCACCTGGAAAATTTTCCAAAATCTGGATGATTTGACATGGAATGACCGTTCTACTTTCTATCAGAAACAT
Organism: Tachypleus tridentatus; assembly: GCF_004210375.1. NCBI lineage: Eukaryota > Metazoa > Arthropoda > Merostomata > Xiphosura > Limulidae > Tachypleus > Tachypleus tridentatus. The sequence continues at coordinate 183,850,593 of NC_134825.1, read as the reverse complement.
GTGTTATGTAAATTTAGTAATGTTGAATTAAATATTTTTTGCTGACAGAAATATGATAGAACCTTTGGATCTATACTGATTTTTAGTTATGAAATAACTGGAATATATTGTGTTCCATTAAATATATATATGTGGACATGATATACATCAGTTGAGAAACTAATAGTTGTTAGGTGGGACACAAAAAGTGTTAACGTACTGAATCACATAAACCTTAAATAGTATGATATACAGTTTTATTGGTATATTAAGTTATAGAATATAACTCCTAGTATTAGGTATGGCTATGATAGGTATGTTAAAGTTGAGAGAGTGATGGTTTGTTTGTAAGCAAAAAGAGCTAACAATGGGCTATATATATTGTATCCACCTTTATGATTATACCTGACTTATAGCATGGTACTATGGCCATGGTACTGTGTGGGAAGTACATACCTGTCTTCATTTATTGTTCCTTTAGAGGTCCAAAGGATCTTCACATTAGCAAACAGAATGTTCTTTGTGCCATTAACTACCTAAAATAATGGTTGTAACCTTACAGAAGTGATATGAGATATTTAACACCATCTCAGTTTTTAGTACAATTATCTACAGTGTAACAGTCACACACCTCAGGGAAAGATGAAAGAAACAGCAAGGATCTTTGAATCTTTCACATAGTTCACTTTCAGAGCTCTTCAAATAACAACTGAAATACCACTTTATTTTTGTAAGCTAGACAATTAATACAATTAATCAATATAACAAATAACATATGACCATTAACTACATCAGTTAGTGTCAGGTAAAATAATCTATTATTAATGATTATAATTAAACCAAATAATGCAATTAAAATAAAAAATAAATCAAATTATTTGTTTTCAATTACCCAAATAATTCAAATATTGCCACTACGATTTCTCATTTTTATTCCTAATTTATTCATAATTGAAAATGTTCACTTCAGTCGATCAGTGTCACATCTCATGAGGAGAATCAGTTAATTGGATGTAATGTATTTATAAGACAAATGATTAACTGATCAGCAAATTCCACTAACTGTCCAGCTTTAGAAACCAATACTGAATTTCACTATTTTTACTTTTTTTTTGGCACATCCATCTGAAGAAGTACCATTAGCTTGCAGAAACTCAATGCTGTGCACATTGTGAAACCAACTCTGAAAGGTGCAAATACTCATCTTTTTAAGCCTAACATTAGTTAAGCCTTTATTCAGTACAGCATGTATTAAACAGAGATAAAATAATACTGTAACTTAAGTTTTTTGTTTTAGCTTAGTTAAAGTTAACTTTATCATATTTAATAATATAAATAAATAAACTTACAATTTTATTCCATGGACTAATGTCAGATCTTTTAACAAAAACTTCCATGAGCTTCTAATATAATGTACAATTTTTTTATATATAGAACCCATTTCCATGAGAAAGTTAAAGATAACCTTTAAAGGATGTTTATTCTATTACCACACTTACCCTATTGTTAGGAACCCTTTTTTTTTATAGTTCCAAGTACAAACACAAATCTAGCTTTTGACCCTATTTTTGTATTTCCTAATATATTTAACATTCTTATTAAACACTAAATGTTCTCATACAATGCAAGATGTCATCAATTTTTTGAAATTTCACTTTCATAGAAACTCAAACTGTCAAATGGTTAGTTTAAATAATTCATTACATATATGTTCTCAAAATTCAAACTGTGACATATAGACAACAAAGGACCATTTGGTTCTTTGAGGTTATATTTGCATACCCACCTTAAGAAAGGTAAAAATTTTAAATCCATCTTTTTGCTTTTGTCAGTTAATCACTCATTTCACTCTTAAAGTGAGTTAAACCCTTGTAAACCACTAACTTTCTTCACTGCCAAAAGTAACTCACTATATAAGACAATTACTAGGTTAGAGAAATCGAACTGCCTTAACAGGAGTGTAACTTGTTTTGAAAAACCTTAACTTGTGTTAAATTTAAACAAAGAGGTAAAAAGTATTTGATCTAACTGAAATAATAAGTCTTGGTAATATATAAAGGAAATTTAGTTAGGTGGTTGCATCAGTAGTGGTGGCACTATTACTATTAGTTGGTCTTAGGTAGACTTGGAAAATTATTTATCAAAATGCATACCTGATAGGGAGGTGGTGGACCCAACTGTTCTGTGGGTGATTCTCTTGAATTCCGACTTTCTCTCAGAAGTGATACATCATCTGATGACACTGATTTTAAACAATTACAATTCCCCATTATGTTTTTAAATCGTTGGTTCTTTCACTAACCAGAGCTATGCATGTGTCATGTTGTAGAATTAATAGAAGATACTTTCTTTTAAAGGAAGGTGTTTATAAGCTCAAACGACTCAGAACAACCATTCTCAGAAAATAAAAAAATTACTTCGACTCAGTCAATCACTGTAGATTTATTTCACTAACAGGCTAATTCTAAAAAATGGCGTTTTTTAACAAATAAAACTTTATTACTTAGCGCGACAAAATCGTTTCAACTTTTCGATTTCTTATCGTGTCTAAATTATGAAAGTTGATTTTTGTTCTCACACTCTCTACAAACGTAACAACTAAACCTATTTTCCTTTGTCCAAAGTAATCAAACAAAAAAATTAGATAATAAGGAACAAGCTGTGGAGACCAGTTGCTTCAAGATAAAATTGTAAGGGACCATCTAAAATTGCAATATTAAATGAATACAGATAAGGAAAAAACATTAAAAACTATACACATACCTTTATTAGGTAATAGCTCTAATATTAATAATATGTTACTCAAGTATAATTGAAATCATTATTCACTGGTATACACATACACACACACACACACACATATAAAACCTGAAATACACGTATCTATGCGTATAACCTTTAAACACGTCAAACAGCAATGTTAAAAACTTTAATAAAATATTCACTTTATAAATTCTCAGTCTTTTTTTTTTTTTTTTTAATTTCGTGCAAAGTTACACGAGGACTATCTGCGATAGCCTTTCCTAATTAGCAGTGTAAGACTAGATGGAAGGCAGTTAGTCATCACCACCCACTGCAAATTCTTGGGCTATTCTTTTACCAATGAATAGGGGGATTGACCGTCACATAAAAAAAGCCTCACATCTGAAAGGGCGAGCATGCTAAGTGTGACAGAGATTCGAACGCACGACCCTCAGATTAGGAGTCGAGTACTTTAACCACTTGGCCATGCTGGGAAACGAAACGAACTTGTCAGGGGTTTAGTTTAGAGAGAGAAAAGTTTGAGGAATTCTCTCCCCAACAGGGGTAGTCAGGAACGTTGTGGTTCCTCTTCATCCCCGCTCGTGGAAGATTATTTACTTTTACGTGGAAGTTTCCTTTTAATTCGATTTGACTTGTTTAAGGTGATGAAGGTAGGTGGGCATTATGAAAATGGCGGATGAGAAAGGGGAGCGAGACAAGGGAAGTAGGCCAGGCCGGAGCCCGTAGTCCAAAAAGCCGACAAGATATCAACTCAAGCGGCATGATTTGGGGCCGAGCAAGAATATTGCCTTGGCTGGGATCTAAAGATCCAATGCCTAATATTTGGATGTGAGGAGAAACGGGAGTGCCCCGAGAAAATCCACTTTCATAGGACAGGCGCCGAATGTTTTACCTGTCCTATATCCTGTGCCATGCTTGGCCTTGAAAATAGTCATTTAAATATATAATTTTGGGTAATGTGATCACGAGTATGTATATATATTTCATCATTAGCCACTGGAACAAAAACGAAAATGTGGTCAAATACGAGTCTATAGAGTGGAGCTATTGAACACATGTATTTAAAAAACATTTTATGATAATCTCTAATTGTTTTTCTCGTTTTTGACTTGTAGGAGGGGGATGCTTGGAAAGAGGTAACATTGCCCTATAAACGTTATGCTTAAACCCGTCTCGAAACAATCAAAGTAGCTTCCACGCAATATAACACTTACAAACGAAGCTTCGATACTCATAGTGAACATAACCCATGTTGTAGTTTTTACGTATTAGACTTTTCATTCATTTCAATCTAAAAGTCAGTTTGTAATGGGCTTACGGTTACATATTTATTTTAATATCGACATTTGTTTCAGTTAAATATATATATATATTTCGAAATGCATGTAACTTAAATTGTTAACCGTGCATTGCAAAAGTTCCGCTTATTCCCTAAATTTGTAGAAGATTCATGAGTGTAAGAATTAACAACATATGTTTTACAAGAGCATTAGCGTATTATTAGGCCAAATAAACTTTACAGAGGCTCGTCTTAAAGTTTATAAACCGACGCGTCGAGAGACAGTTTTATACTGTTGGTTTGCTATGGTTAGTATACTAAAAACCTCGGACGCTAAAACTGTGATAAACGCTTATCATTTGAGAAACTACAGATATCTGATCAGAAACATTTATAAATATTCAAGATTACAAACCGTTTAAAGTCAATGAATTTACTTCATACGTTGGTATTTCTACGAGGACGTTAGATACCGTCGTCGGTGAAAAGTGTGTTGTAAATGGCGTGAAACCAGCCAAGATTAGAGTAACCCATTAACTGAACTGTATTGATATCAACTCAAAACTGATTCGTTCAATGTGAAGTATCGATAAAATATTTAGTTCCAGAACAGGTAGAAGATTCCTTAGTGTTTGTAACTGTGTAAAACCTTTCCATATAAATCATTATTCGTGATAACCGTTATTAAAAATTGCATTGCTGTTTTTATACCAAAATATATTTGTTTTAAGAAAGAAAATTATGAGTATGAATGTTTTTGGCAAACATAAATTTGATACATATCCACATTTAATTAACTTCGAAATTAAAATTAAAATTTCCAGATATTTGAACTCGTAATGCGTAACATAATAAATCGGAGACTTCTCCGGGATAAATGACTATACTTAACAAGTTAAACTCGCAACATAACCAAAAATTTAATAAATTTTGATTGATTAGGTTGATTCTTAAGTACAGGTACAGTGAATGTCGAAATATTAAGTAAATCTTCTTATAAACTAATGTAACTTCGATCTCATTTTGTGTGGATTCTTTTCAATTGTTTGGTGAAAATAATTCGAAATTCAATCCGCTTAATGATAACAAATTAGTTTATTTCTTACTTCCTATCGTCTACAGGTTACTTGTATATAGTTATAGGCCTAAGTATACAAATAACGTTCAAACAGGAAAATTTCACTAACGACACTGGGACAAAAGTACAAGAAAAACTCAGTCTAATCAATCGAATAACTGAAATTCGTGATTACATAACACACAGAGGCCCGGCATGGTCAGGTGGTTAAGGCGTTCGACTCGTAACCTGAGGTCGCGGGTTCGAATCTCCATCGCACCAAACATGCTCGCCATATCAGCCGTGAGGGCGTATAATGTGACGGTCAATTCCACTATTCATTGGAATTGTAATTGGAAGAGTAGCCAAAGAGTTGGCGATGGGTGGTGATGACTAGCTGCCTTCCCTCTAGTCCTAATAGTTAACAATATTCTTTGTAGTTTTCAATATACAATGCAATATTTACTTTAGTCTAATAGCACCCATAATTCTGACCACTCAATATATTTGAAGGAAAAGGTTTAGCATGATTTCATTCATTGTTCACCTGGAAATAAAGATTGGAAAAGCCAACACGTGCTATTAAATCACGCTACAATATTTATTTGCTGTCACTTCACGAGATTAAATAATACAACATCGAAGTAATAGCTGGAGTATTCTGGTCCAACAATTTGAAGAAAATAGATTAGCAGACAAATAATTCATGAGCAACTACAGCATTATTGTATTGGTGTATTATTTGAGAGATGCTTTCATACGTTTGGTTCTCGGTCACAGAATAACTATTGGTAGATACATGGTGTGGGTGATGGACTATTTCACTAAATGACAGAATCATATGTTGATCCTAAACAGGAAGCAAAAACATTATAAGAACGCTTGTGAATTAATTCGTTTTAAGATTTGGTGTGCCAATAGAACAACACTAAAATCAAGAATGGAAATCTGAATCCACTTTGTTTGCAGAGGTATGTCAAATGCTTAGGATAGAAAAGATTAGGACAGTAGTACTACATCAACCTACTGATAAGGATTAAGACAGTAGTCCTACATCAACCTACTGATAAAGATTAAGACAGTAGTCCTACATCAACCTCCTGATAAAAATTAAGACAGTAGTCCTACATCAACCTACTGATAAAGATTAAGACAGTAGTCCTACATCAACCTACTGATAAAGATTAGGACAGTAGTCCTATGTCAACCTACTGATAAAGATTAAGACAGTAGTCCTACATCAACCTACTGATAAAGATTAAGACAGTAGTCCTACATCAATCTACTGATAAAGATTAAGACAGTAGTCCTACATCAACCTACTGATAAAGATTAGGACAGTAGTTCTATATCAACCTACTGATAAAGATTAGGACAGTAGTTCTATATCAACCTACTGATAAAGATTAGGACAGTAGTCCTACATCAATCTACTGATAAAGATTAAGACAGTAGTCCTACATCAACCTACTGATAAAGATTAGGACAGTAGTCCTACATCAACCTACTAATAAAGATTAGGACAGTAGTCCTACATCAACCTACTGATAAAGATTAAGACAGTAGTCCTTCATCAACCTACTGATAAAGATTAAGACAGTAGTCCTACATCAACCTACTGATAAAGATTAAGACAGTAGTCCTTCATCAACCTACTGATAAAGATTAAGACAGTAGTCCTACATCAACCTACTGATGGAATGATGAAGAAAAAAACATAAACTTTTAAACCAGTTATGTACTTAAACAGAAGAACAACAGAAAGTACAGAACCAAGAGCTTTCACTGTTAATCATAAAGTGTCTAACAGCAATGTTTGGAGCTGGAGATAATACAACAATATCACTAAATCGAGGAGAAAAGTCAGTATTATTCTGCAGTCATATCCTAAATAGTCTTATACAAAGTATAGATATACTGAGAAATACCACTGGTGCTATATATGACTTTACCCAAGTAAACTGAATCTGATAATAACAAGAGTAATCAGAGAGAAGAAATACCAAGTGCTATATATGACTTAACCAAGTAAACTGAATCTGATAATAACAAGAGTAAACAGAGAGAAAAAATACCACTGGTGCTGTATATGACTTTACCCAAGTAAACTGAATCTGATAATAACAAGAGTAAACAGAGAGAAAAAATACCACTGGTGCTATATATGACTTTACACAAGTCAACTGAATCTGATAATAACAAGAGTAATCAGAGAGAAGAAACACTACTGGCGCTATATATGACTTTACCCAAGTAAACTGAATCTGATAATAACAAGAGTAATCAGAGAGAAGAAATACCACTGGTGCTGTATATGACTTTACCCAAGTAAACTGAATCTGATAATAACAAGAGTAATCAGAGAGAAGAAATATCACTAGTGCTATATATGACTTTACCCAAGTCAACTGAATCTGATAATAACAAGAGTAATCAGAGAGAAGAAATATCACTGGTGCTATATATGACTTTACCCAAGTCAACTGAATCTGATAATAACAAGAGTAATCAGAGAGAAGAAATATCACTGGTGCTCTATATGACTTTACCCAAGTAAACTGAATTTGATAATAATAAGAGTAATCAGAGAGAAGAAATATCACTGGTGCTGTATATGACTTTACCCAAGTCAACTGAATCTAATAATAACAGTCTGATCTAGAGAGATTACATACCTTATCCAGCCGCTCCTTTCTGATATTACATGGGTTTATATTGGATAATGTAAAAGTTTACCTTCGAAAACGGAGAAAATCATTCTGATCTTAAGAAGGATTTTGCACGAGACGGTAAATCACTATGGGACAGTCGTACAGAAATGTGATCTGGATTCTAGATTACTTGGAAGCATTTTTTATAACACAGAGATAAGCCACTTTAAAGGTGTTTGGTTCATAACTCTGTGAAGTGTGACTGGACTTGTACCAAATTTCATGGGCACATTCAGATTGAGGCTCCTCAACAAACTACAAAAAATAATCCGGATCGTGTTTGTGTAAAACTGTCCCACAGTGACTTTCCGTCTTGTGCAAAACTTTTGTGTATATCGGTTTATTAATTTTAGAGATACGCATACTGAAACACGTACACGAACCTCTCTGCAATACCAACGCAAAGATATGACGTAAAAGTTGCTAAGCCTACGAAAATTACACTTCAAAGCATATTGGTGACAGAGTTACCAACAATCTAGCTTCAGTGAATACTTTGCCACTGGAAAATCCACTAAATGAGGAGTCCAAGGTTTCTATTGGGAAAATTCGCATAGTGTTTCCTGTGGAGAACTGTAACATTGACAAGATAAGTGATGATAAAAGTCATCTTATCTTCATACCACAATCAAAAGTGAATAGTAAGCTAAATAAGAAAAATATTTGTTTTTTAAAGCATAATTTTGGATGTATATTGTTCAACAGGTATAATTATTAATTTTGTGATTTTCATTTTTACTAATGAATATCATTTGTGAGTTACGTCTACCTATCGATCATCAGTTCATGAAACCGTGTACGTTCGACGACTTTCATCTCATAAATAGTAAAGGTCTTGTTTAACTGACTAGAATTTGAATTACTTCTATCGAATAGTAAAAACAATACGCTTTACAATAAAAACGACAACTATAAATATCACAACCATTAAATAAAACACACAGGATGGATTACTTTTACCGAATAATAAAAACAACAAGCGAAACAGTAGAAATGAGTACAAAAAATATCACTATCATTAAATAGAGCACAGAGAATGGATTACTAAACAATAGAAACGACAACAATAAATATCACTATCATGAAATAAAACACAGAGAATGGATTACTAAACAATAGAAACGACAACAATAAATATCATTATCATTAAATAAAACACAGAGGATGGATTACTAAACAATAGAAACGACAACAATAAATATCACTATCATTAAATAAAACACAGAGGATGGATTTCTAAACAATAGAAACGACAACAATAAATATCACTACCATGAAATAAAACACAGAGAATGGATTACTAAACAACAGAAACGACAACAATAAATATCATTATCATTAAATAAAACACAGAGGATGGATTACTAAACAATAGAAACGACAACAATAAATATCACTATCATTAAATAAAACACAGAGGATGGATTTCTAAACAATAGAAACGACAACAATAAATATCACTACCATGAAATAAAACACAGAGAATGGATTACTAAACAATAGAAACAACAACAATAAATATCATTATCATTAAATAAAACACAGAGGATGGATTACTAAACAATAAAAACGACAACAATGAATATCACTATCATCAAATAAAACACAGAGAATGGATTACTAAAAAATAAAATCGACAACAATAAATATCATTATCATTAAATAGAACACAGAGGATGGATTACTAAACAATAGAAACGACAACAATAAATATCACTATCATTAAATAAAACTGAGACGATGGATTACTTTCACTGAATCATAAAAAGAAGCCCCCAAACAATAGAAACGAGAATAATAAATTTCAGTATGATTAAATATAAGTGTTTTGTTTAGCCACATTACGCTGTCTGCTGTGGGGAACTGAGCTGAGGAGTTTTATGTTCTATGGAGGACAAATATATAAAAAGTGTGACACTAAATCAGGTAATGCAGAAAGACCAGCTTTACGTTCTTATACTTAAATACAACAGTTAAAATTCGTTAAAATAAAGATTAATGGATCCCTCGAAATATTTTGATTTTAATGTATTTATCACGCAAACCAGAACCAGTTTACTTTGCTGCTCCCAGTTTGGAACACAACAACTAATTCAGTAATCTAGAGTGTTAGCTACACTTTTCATATCTCCAGTTTGGGTAATTCTGTCAACATTTTCCCAGTATTACAAAACTTCCCAACTAAATTTAGTTTGAATTGTTAGCGAGTAAAGATGGACAGAAAATCTGGTTCCATTTTAAACTTGAAAAGTGACCTTGTTGAGAATCGTTTTGTTTAATACAAAGTAAGGTAAACACCAGGTGACGTGAGTGCTACAACTCCTTATTCCATAAGAAGATGGTGAAATCATAGGAGTTTTTATTTCATGTGATTATTTATTTTAACAACGTTTGTTTGCTTGTAATGGTTTGGTTTTGAATTTCACGAAAAACTACACGAGGGCTGTCTGCACTAGCCGTCCATAATTTGGAGGAAATGCAGCTAGTCATCACTACTCACCATCAACTCTTTTACCAACGAATAGTGGGATTGACAATTACATTATAACGTCCCCACGGCTGAATTGGCGAGGATGTTTCGTGTGACAGGGATTCGAACCTGCGACTCTCAGTTTACGAGTCGAGTGCTTTAACCACCTGGCCATGTTGTCTGTAACGAAGCACAAATCTATACAATGGGCTGTCTGTGCTCAGCTCACCACGGGTATCGAAAACCGAATTCTGGCATTGTAGGGCCGGAGACATACCGTTGCCTCACTGAGGGAACTCTTAACAATGGTAAAATAATATTAAGGACAGCTGAAAACGCCTTATGTGATTTACTACAGCCGAATATAATATTGTGATAATAACATACAATATTCGACAGCTAAAGCCTCTTCTGTGACTTAAAGCCGATTATAATTTTGCGATAACAAACACTAATGGACAGGCAAAATGATATTCTAATTGATATCCTGAATTAAATATCAGTATATTAAATATGATGATATGAGCCACGTTCGAGTAAGATAACAGCGACATCTTTATATTACATTCATTAGATGTTTAATAGTTTTAATACTGACTGTGTTTATAAAGACCTCTGCTATTCAGAAAATATTAAAAATTAGGGACTTTAAAGGCCCTGGTATCAGGGTAATAGTCGACATGTTACTGGAAAGAGAAAACTCTAGTTATGTGCTTCATGTAATTATGAGTCAAGTCTCTGAATATAAAATACGAACGGGAAGGTAACGAGGTGTGTATCTTGATAAGGGGTGAATTTGAGAAGGAAAACACAAGATCACGTGGAGTCATGTACATGTGGATACTGTAAACAAACACAAGATCATGTACATTCATGTACATGTGGATACTGTAAACAAATACAACGTTAAACACTATAAACTAATAGATAAGGAGTCGTGACTTAAGGAGGTTAAATATGTAAATATTGTAAACTGATAGATTAAGTGGAGTCATGGCTTGAAAGAGACTGTATCTGTGAATAATGTACTATTGGATAATGTGGAGTCATGGCTTGAAAGAGACTGTATCTGTGAAAATTGTACTATTGGATAATGTGTAGTCATGGCTTGAAAGAGGCGGTATCTGTGAAAACTGTACTATTGGATAATGTGGAGTCATGGCTTGAAAGAGACTGTATCTGTGAAAATTGTACTATTGGATAATGTGGAGTCATGGCTTGAAAGAGGCTGTATCTGTGAAAACTGTAAGCTAATAGATTATGTGGAGTCATGGCTTGAAAAAGGCTGTATCTGTGAAAACTGTAAGCTAATAGATTATGTGGAGTAATGGCTTGAAAGAGACTGTATCTGTGAAAACTGTACTATTGGATGATGTGGAGTCATGGCTTGAAAGAGGCTGTATCTGTGAAAACTGTAAGCTAATAGATTATGTGGAGTAATGGCTTGAAAGAGACTGTATCTGTGAAAATTGTACTATTGGATAATGTGGAGTCATGGCTTGAAAGAGACTGTATCTGTGAAAATTGTACTATTGGATAATGTGGAGTCATGGCTTGAAAGAGGCTGTATCTGTGAAAACTGTACTATTGGATAATGTGGAGTCATGGCTTGAAAGAGACTGTATCTGTGAAAATTGTACTATTGGATAATGTGGAGTCATGGCTTGAAAGAGGCTGTATCTGTGAAAACTGTAAGCTAATAGATTATGTGGAGTCATGGCTTGAAAGAGGCTGTATCTGTGAAAACTGTAAGCTAATAGATTATGTGGAGTCATGGCTTGAAAGAGACTGTATCTGTGAAAACTGTAAGCTAATAGATTATGTGGAGTAATGGCTTGAAAGAGGCTGTATCTGTGAAAACTGTAAGCTAATAGATTATGTGGAGTAATGGCTTGAAAGAGACTGTATCTGTGAAAACTGTAAGCTAATAGATTATGTGGAGTAATGGCTTGAAAGAGACTGTATCTGTGAAAACTGTAAACTAATAGATTATGTGGAGTCATGGCTTGAAAGAGACTGTATCTGTGAAAACTAAGCTAATAGGTTATGTGGAGTAATGGCTTGAAAGAGACTGTATCTGTGAAAACTGTAAGCTAATTGATTATGTGGAGTAATGGCTTGAAAGAGGCTGTATCTGTGAAAACTGTAAGCTAATAGATTATGTGGAGTCAGGGCTTGAAAGAGGCTGTATCTGTGAAAACTGTAAGCTAATAGATTATGTGGAGTCATGGCTTGAAAGAGACTGTATCTGTGAAAACTGTAAGCTAATAGATTATGTGGAGTAATGGCTTGAAAGAGGCTGTATCTCTGAAAACTGTAAGCTAATAGATTATGTGGAGTCATGGATTGAAAGAGGCTGTATCTGTGAAAACTGTAAGCTAATAGAATATGTGGAGTCATGGCTTGAAAGAGGCTGTATCTGTGAAAACTGTAAGCTAATAGATTATGTGGAGTAATGGCTTGAAAGAGAATGTATCTGTGAAAACTGTAAGCTAATAGATTATGTGGAGTAATGGCTTGAAAGAGACTGTATCTGTGAAAACTAAGCTAATAGATTATGTGGAGTAATGGCTTGAAAGAGACTGTATCTGTGAAAACTGTAAGCTAATAGATTATGTGGAGTAATGGCTTGAAAGAGGCTGTATCTGTGAAAACTGTAAACTAATAGATTATGTGGAGTCATGGCTTGAAAGAGGCTGTATCTGTGAAAACTGTAAGCTAATAGATTATGTGGAGTCATGGCTTGAAAGAGGCTGTATCTGTGAAAACTGTAAGCTAATAGATTATGTGGAGTCATGGCTTGAAAGAGGCTGTATCTGTGAAAACTGTAAGCTAATAGATTATGTGGAGTCATGGCTTGAAAGAGACTGTATCTGTGAAAACTGTAAGCTAATAGATTATGTGGAGTAATGGCTTGAAAGAGGCTGTATCTGTGAAAACTGTAAGCTAATAGATTATGTGGAGTAATGGCTTGAAAGAGACTGTATCTGTGAAAACTGTAAGCCAATAGATTATGTGGAGTAATGGCTTGAAAGAGACTGTATCTGTGAAAACTGTAAACTAATAGATTATGTGGAGTCATGGCTTGAAAGAGACTGTATCTGTGAAAACTAAGCTAATAGGTTATGTGGAGTAATGGCTTGAAAGAGGCTGTATCTGTGAAAACTGTAAGCTAATAGATTATGTGGAGTCATGGCTTGAAAGAGGCTGTATCTGTGAAAACTGTAAGCTAATAGATTATGTGGAGTCATGGCTTGAAAGAGGCTGTATCTGTGAAAACTGTAAGCTAATAGATTATGTGGAGTAATGGCTTGAAAGAGGCTGTATCTGTGAAAACTGTAAGCTAATAGATTATGTGGAGTCATGGCTTGAAAGAGGCTGTATCTGTGAAAACTGTAAGCTAATAGAATATGTGGAGTCATGGCTTGAAAGAGGCTGTATCTGTGAAAACTGTAAGCTAATAGATTATGTGGAGTCATGGCTTGAAAAAGGCTGTATCTGTGAAAACTGTAAGCTAATAGATTATGTGGAGTAATGGCTTGAAAGAGACTGTATCTGTGAAAACTGTAAGCTAATAGATTATGTGGAGTAATGGCTTGAAAGAGGCTGTATCTGTGAAAACTAAGCTAATAGATTATGTGGAGTAATGGCTTGAAAGAGGCTGTATCTGTGAAAACTGTAAGCTAACAGATTAAGAGGAGTCATGGCTTGAAAGAGGCTGTATCTGTGAAAACTGTAAGCTAATAGATTAAGAGGAGTCATGGCTGGAAAGAGGCTGTATCTGTGAAAACTGTAAGCTAATAGATTAAGTGGAGTCATGGCTTGAAAGAGACTGTATCTGTAAAAACTGTAAATAAATATATTATGTAGAGTCATGGCTTGAAAAAGGCTGTATCTGTGAAAACTGTAAGCTAATAGATTATGTGGAGTAATGGCTTGAAAGAGACTGTATCTGTGAAAACTGTAAGCTGATAGATTATGTGGAGTAATGGCTTGAAAGAGACTGTATCTGTGAAAACTGTAAGCTAATAGATTATGTGGAGTCATGGCTTGAAAGAGACTGTATCTGTGAAAACTAAGCTAATAGATTATGTGGAGTAATGGCTTGAAAGAGACTGTATCTGTGAAAACTGTAAGCTAATAGATTATGTGGAGTAATGGCTTGAAAGAGGCTGTATCTGTGAAAACTGTAAGCTAATAGATTATGTGGAGTAATGGCTTGAAAGAGGCTGTATCTGTGAAAACTGTAAGCTAATAGATTATGTGGAGTCATGGCTTGAAAGAGGCTGTATCTGTGAAAACTGTAAGCTAATAGATTATGTGGAGTCATGGCTTGAAAGAGGCTGTATCTGTGAAAACTGTAAGCTAATAGATTATGTGGAGTCATGGCTTGAAAGAGGCTGTATCTGTGAAAACTGTAAGCTAATAGATTATGTGGAGTAATGGCTTGAAAGAGGCTGTATCTGTGAAAACTGTAAGCTAATAGATTATGTGGAGTCATGGCTTGAAAGAGGCTGTATCTGTGAAAACTGTAAGCTAATAGATTATGTGGAGTCATGGCTTGAAAGAGGCTGTATCTGTGAAAACTGTAAGCTAATAGATTATGTGGAGTCATGGCTTGAAAGAGGCTGTATCTGTGAAAACTGTAAGCTAATAGATTATGTGGAGTCATGGCTTGAAAGAGACTGTATCTGTGAAAACTGTAAGCTAATAGATTATGTGGAGTAATGGCTTGAAAGAGGCTGTATCTGTGAAAACTGTAAGCTAATAGATTATGTGGAGTAATGGCTTGAAAGAGACTGTATCTGTGAAAACTGTAAGCTAATAGATTATGTGGAGTAATGGCTTGAAAGAGACTGTATCTGTGAAAACTGTAAACTAATAGATTATGTGGAGTAATGGCTTGAAAAAGACTGTATCTGTGAAAACTAAGCTAATAGGTTATGTGGAGTAATGGCTTGAAAGAGACTGTATCTGTGAAAACTGTAAGCTAATAGATTATGTGGAGTAATGGCTTGAAAGAGGCTGTATCTGTGAAAAATGTAAGCTAATAGATTATGTGGAGTCATGGCTTGAAAGAGGCTGTATCTGTGAAAACTGTAAGCTAATAGATTATGTGGAGTCATGGCTTGAAAGAGACTGTATCTGTGAAAACTGTAAGCTAATAGATTATGTGGAGTAATGGCTTGAAAGAGGCTGTATCTGTGAAAACTGTAAGCTAATAGATTATGTGGAGTCATGGCTTGAAAGAGGCTGTATCTGTGAAAACTGTAAGCTAATAGAATATGTGGAGTCATGACTTGAAAGAGGCTGTATCTGTGAAAACTGTAAGCTAATAGATTATGTGGAGTCATGGCTTGAAAAAGGCTGTATCTGTGAAAACTGTAAGCTAATAGATTATGTGGAGTAATGGCTTGAAAGAGACTGTATCTGTGAAAACTGTAAGCTAATAGATTATGTGGAGTAATGGCTTGAAAGAGACTGTATGTGTGAAAACTAAGCTAATAGATTATGTGGAGTAATGGCTTGAAAGAGACTGTATCTGTGAAAACTGTAAGCTAATAGATTATGTGGAGTAATGGCTTGAAAGAGGCTGTATCTGTGAAAACTGTAAGCTAATAGATTATGTGGAGTCATGGCTTGAAAGAGGCTGTATCTGTGAAAATTGTAAGCTAATAGATTATGTGGAGTCATGGTTTGAAAGAGGCTGTATCTGTGAAAACTCTAAGCTAATAGATTATGTGGAGTCATGGCTTGAAAGAGACTGTATCTGTGAAAACTGTAAGCTAATAGATTATGTGGAGTAATGGCTTGAAAGAGGCTGTATCTGTGAAAACTAAGCTAATAGATTATGTGGAGTAATGGCTTGAAAGAGGCTGTATCTGTGAAAACTGTAAGCTAATAGATTAAGAGGAGTCATGGCTTGAAAGAGGCTGTATCTGTGAAAACTGTAAGCTAATAGATTAAGAGGAGTCATGGCTGGAAAGAGGCTGTATCTGTGAAAACTGTAAGCTAATAGATTAAGTGGAGTCATGGCTTGAAAGAGACTGTATCTGTAAAAACTGTAAATAAATATATTTTGTAGAGTCATGGCTTGAAAGAGGCTGTATCTGTGAAAACTGTAAGCTAATAGATTATGTGGAGTCATGGCTTGAAAGAGACTGTATCTGTGAAAACTAAGCTAATAGATTATGTGGAGTAATGGCTTGAAAGAGACTGTATCTGTAAAAACTGTAAGCTAATAGATTATGTGGAGTAATGGCTTGAAAGAGACTGTATCTGTGAAAACTGTAAGCTAATAGATTATGTGGAGTAATGGCTTGAAAGAGGCTGTATCTGTGAAAACTGTAAGCTAATAGATTATGTGGAGTCATGGCTTGAAAGAGGCTGTATCTGTGAAAACTGTAAGCTAATAGATTATGTGGAGTCATGGCTTGAAAGAGGCTGTATCTGTGAAAACTGTAAGCTAATAGATTATGTGGAGTCATGGCTTGAAAGAGACTGTATCTGTGAAAACTGTAAGCTAATAGATTATGTGGAGTCATGGCTTGAAAGAGGCTGTATCTGTGAAAACTGTAAGCTAATAGATTATGTGGAGTAATGGCTTGAAAGAGGCTGTATCTGTGAAAACTGTAAGCTAATAGATTATGTGGAGTAATGGCTTGAAAGAGACTGTATCTGTGAAAACTGTAAGCTAATAGATTATGTGGAGTCATGGCTTGAAAGAGGCTGTATCTGTGAAAACTGTAAGCTAATAGATTAAGTGGAGTCATGGCTTGAAAGAGACTGTATCTGTGAAAACTGTAAGATAATAGATTATGTAGAGTCATGGGTTGAAAAAGGCTGTATCTCTGAAAACTGTAAGCTAATAGATTAAGAGGAGTCATGGCTTGAAAGAGGCTGTATCTGTGAAAACTGTAAGCTAATAGATTAAGAGGAGTCATGGCTTGAAAGAGGCTGTATCTGTGAAAACTGTAAGCTAATAGATTATGTAGAGTCATGGCTTGAAAGAGGCTGTATCTGTGAAAACTGTAAGCTAATAGATTAAGTGGAGTCATGGCTTGAAAGAGACTGTATCTGTAAAAACTGTAAATAAATAGATTATGTAGAGTCATGGCTTGAAAGAGGCTGTATCTGTAAAAACTATAAATAGATCATGTGGAGTCATGGCTTGAAAGAGGCTGTATCTGTAAAAACTGTAAATAAATATATTATGTGGAGTCATGGCTTGAAAGAGGCTGTATCTGTAAAAACTGTAAATAAATATATTATGTAGAGTCATGGCTTGAAAGAGGCTGTATCTGTAAAAACTATAAATAGATCATGTGGAGTCATGGCTTGAAAGAGGCTGTATCTGTAAAAATTATAAATAGATCATGTGGAGTCATTGCTTGAAAGAGGCTGTATCTGTAAAAACTATAAATAGATCATGTGGAGTCATGGCTTGAAAGAGGCTGTATCTGTAAAAACTATAAATAGATCATGTGGAGTCATGGCTTGAAAGAGGCTGTATCTGTAAAAACTATAAATAGATCATGTGGAGTCATGGCTTGAAAGAGGCTGTATCTGTAAAAACTATAAATAGATCATGTGGAGTCATGGCTTGAAAGAGGCTGTATTTGTAAAAACTGTAAACTAATAGATCACGTGGAGTTATGTAATCCAACAGAAGATTACAAGCAGAGAAATAATGGAATCTTGTGGCATACTTTATTACTATGACACCAGAGCCTATGGATAAAACATGGACAATGAAAAACATCTTCATGATCAGGTCAGAATTTTTAACAGCTGGCATATGGCTTGAGGTTTCACAGCTGGTGATCTTACACAGTTTTTAACAGCTGATACATGGCTTCAGGTTTCACAGGTGACGAACTTACATGGTTTTTAACAACTGGTACATGGCTTCAGGGTTCACAGGTGACGAACTTACATGGTTTTTAACAGCTGATACATGGCTTCAGGTTTCACAGGTGACGAACTTACATGGTTTTTAACAACTGGTACATGGTTTCAGGTTTCACAGGTGACAAACTTACATGGTTTTTAACAGCTGATACATGGCTTCAGGTTTCACAGGTGACGAACTTACACGGTTTTTAACAGCTGGTACATGGCTTCAGGTTTCACAGGTGATGAACTTACATGAATTATTATGTCCTCTTTGTGAACGTTTTGTCACCAGCTACTAAAACAGCACCAACCTAATCTGATAAGTTTCAGTTATGATGTAGCAAAACATATCACCCTAAGTGCATAGCACCAACAGTACTACATTAAACATTGAGATCACTTTCCAATACATGGCCAACTTTTCTTTCATAAATGTTTTTATTTATTTATTCATAATAACAAGTAACAAAGTTTGCATATATTAATCTCAAACCAACAAACCTGATATATTTTCCCATAAAAAACAAAACAGAGAAGCTTCTCACAACTTGCATTTCAGAACACACCAAACTTGCTATAAAATAGTCGCAAAATAATAAAATGGAAAAACATACTAGAACAAAAACGTGTCTTCAGACTATTAAGATCTGATCACATCTCTACTTTAATGAAATATAAATGTTCGAACAGCTCTTCAAATAAGCACAACCATTATATTACAGGTAAACCTATTAGCATATCAGCTCGCATCTGGTGTCCAACAAGTACATGACAGTAAGAGAATAACATAACAGGTAACTTCAGATTGTCTTTATAACACCCCAACCCCTTACTGTATTATCTAGCAACCATTCTCAAGTATTTATAAGGGTTAGACAACAACAACTAACCTGGATTTACCACAATAATATCTTTTCACAACATTTACTGTGTAAGCAACAGCATGTCCCTATTGAATACCAAGTAAAAACAACTTATGATAAGTTTGGCATTGCACACTGCAGGCTCAAATAATTAAGATAAACAATAGGATTCATTTGAAAGAGTGAGATTTGTTTTTTGACATATATAATGAAAAGTGTGTGACAAATCTACAAAGGTTGTTTGGTTTCTGTTAACAATCTTTATATCTGCTTCACAATCACCATCAGGAAAACATCTTCAACCCAAATATATTTCCCAAGAGACGTTATGTTATAAAAGTAAATTATTGTAAACGAAACTTAACAACAAATTCAAAACACTTTCATTATTTAGAATTTTCTTACAAAGTAGGTATTAATACAATGTTGAAATAATAGAAATTTCTAGTTGTTAATACAATAACTTAGTATTCTAACATACATTGTGCAAATCTAACATGTGTATTCCTTTTACAATTCTAACTATATAATAAAGAAAGATAAAAATGTTCAATAGTTTAAAACATGTTGCATTAAAATGTAGACAAACAGATAATTAAAAATGTAATACGTAGTTAACAGAAATGTTTGATTATTTTCCCTAATTGGCACAAAGTTATTTAATAATTAATATTTGATTTCATATGGTAACTTAGAAATAATAAAGGAATTGTACTCAAGTAATTTTTTTTTTAAGTAATGAATTAAATTTGTTTGTGCCATCAAAACATGATTCTACACTTGTTACATCAATAATCACATCTTTTAGAACTGTAAGATATAGCGATATGGAAACTGTAGAACATTCTGCCAGAACACATGACTTCCATTTCAGATTCTGCATCTCAAGATGGCTGGCGTGGTTATTAAAATAAAGTAGAGAACACCGTTTCAATCAAGAAGGTGGAAACGTGTTTTTTTCTATTTCCTCTTGAGATACATTTTTACTTCAAGTTGGTTTCTCATCATGACGAATTACCTTTAAGACTCTGCTCATATGCTAAACATTATAATCTTTAAAAAACAAAGCACAGAAAAATTAGGGAAGATAATACAGTGCTCTTCGAGAGATATGTCACCAATATAATTGTTTTTTATTAAAGAATTTAAGAACTACTTTTACGTTTAATACTAAATGTTTTAAGTGAAACTGGAAAATATAACACTACTTAGAAACTTTCAATCTCTAACAAGCATGAAACATTAGCAGCAACAACAATGATTCCACCGTACCATAGCTGCAACTAACCCATCAGCCGAGCCTCTAATAGCCGAAATGGCAGTGTGTGCTAAGAGACAAGTTTTGTTTATCATTAG
This sequence comes from Tachypleus tridentatus, assembly GCF_004210375.1. NCBI lineage: Eukaryota > Metazoa > Arthropoda > Merostomata > Xiphosura > Limulidae > Tachypleus > Tachypleus tridentatus. The sequence continues at coordinate 183,830,219 of NC_134825.1, read as the reverse complement.
GAAACAAAGAACAAACATGACCACTGAAGGTCAATGGATGTAACTAAAACACAACAAACTGATGTTGTCTAACTTTACATCTATCAAGTACAATTTCTCTTATACCAAAGACATTTAACATTTATTTAATCTATTATAAACTTTTGTGATAGCCAGCAGCCAAGTTATTAATATATATAAGTCTCACAGGAAGGATTTATATAGCCCTTGAAGATGTGTGATGTTTAACCAAATGATTACCTAAAACTCCTAAAGATAGTTTAACCAAATGATTACCTAAAACTCCTGAAGATAGTTTAACCAAATGATTACCTAAAACTCCTGAAGATAGTTTAACCAAATGATTACCTAAAACTCCTGAAGATAGTTTAAGTTTGACCAAAAACTTACTGAAGCTCTAGAAAACAGTTATTGAAGTTTGTTCAAAGGTTTGTCTTAAGCTGACGATTAACCAATAGTCTGTAAATAGCTAATGAACTTGTAATCAAAAACTCAGAGTGAATTAATGTTAAGCACAAAGCCATGTAAAGGGTTACATGCACTGTGTTCGTTGTGGAAATCAAACCCAACATTTTAACATCATCAGCTGTCAAGCTTACTTCTGAGCCACCAGGGAAAGAGTGAATGTGAAAAAGATATATCTTTAATATGTTAAAATATGTAGTTATCACCCCTGTAGTCAACATACATCAGTATCTGAACAAGACATTTAGTTTAAATTTCATCTTTTTCCAAATCCCTTTTAAAATACAAAAGAAATAAACTTTACAAAGTAATAACTTTCCTTTACTAATTAAATTATGTACTTATTTTTTCAAGTCCTATTTAAAATACCAAAACCATACTTCATAATATATGTCTCTGACGACCTTCTTCTACTAAACTTTGAGTTGAAATATATATTTTTATAAATCCTCAGATTGGACGTCATTATATTTGATTGGCAACAAATATTTAAGTATTCTTGTCATAACACAGAAAACTAACTTTTATCCAACAGAAAATTTTATGCCAAGTAATAATTCAATAATTTCTTTTGAATGTGCAAATTTTACTTGGTTTTATATTTAATATTTCCAACTAGAAGATTATTTGCTTTTCAACCTTGCACTCCCCTCCCTTTAAACAAACAAAATGGAACAAATCTTCTTTTAATACTTATTAAACAGAAATAAAACATTTCTGTTTTCAGACTATTGCAAAGAACTCTGACCTGCCGTCACTCCAGAAGGGAAGAGCTGCTGGTCTCAAAGTAAGACACCATCCAAGAAAAATGTGAGAACCATCTCACAATTCCAGTAACCACCTTGTCACTGGAGTGGGGCAGGCATTTCTCGTAAAGTGTTTACTTACAAAACCATGTAAAAAGAAGTGTCCAATGTCTTAAAGCACAAAGGACAGTTGTTTGCTTGCCAATGTCTAAAAGACCCTCTCCATCTTTGGGACCAGGTAACACAATACCTACTAAAGTCAGAGAAACAACAGTCCAGAACACTGATGGATGCACTGATTGCTTTGGTTAGTGCACTTATACTACTAGCAATCTCTGTCTGCTAACTTTCATTTACCCTCTTCAGTTGACTTGTCGGACATTTCTTGCAATTTATCTACGTACTCGGAAAATATGTCTCGAAAACAACCCCAAAATTTTTCTGGAATGGTAATTGCTGTCCTGAAATTGCTTTTCACCTAGAAAAAAAGAATTACTCTGTTAAGCAATTTCAAAATAAAAACTGATAACAAAATTAACATTCAAAACAGTGAAGTGAAACAGTCATAGACAGTTATTGAAGTGAAACAGTCATACACAGTTACTGAAGTGAAACAGTCATGCACAGTTATTGAAGTGAAACAGTCATACACAGTTATTGAAGTGAAACAGTCATGCACAGTTATTGAAGTGAAACAGTCATACACAGTTATTGAAGTGAAACAGTCATACACAGTTATTGAAGTGAAATAGTCATGCACAGTTACTGAAGTTAAACAGTCATACACAGTTACTGAAGTCAAACTGTTATACACAGTTACTGAAGTCAAACAGTCATACACAGTTATTGAAGTGAAACAGTCATGCACAGTTACTGAAGTCAAACAGTCATGCACAGTTACTGAAGTAAAACTGTTATACACAGTTACTGAAGTCAAACAGTCATACACAGTTACTGAAGTCAAACTGTTATACACAGTTACTGAAGTCAAACAGTCATACACAGTTATTGAAGTGAAACAGTCATGCACAGTTACTGAAGTCAAACAGTCATGCACAGTTACTGAAGTCAAACAGTCATGCACAGTTATTGAAGTCAAACAGTCATACACAGTTACTGAAGTCAAACAGTCATGCACAGTTACTGAAGTCAAACAGTCATGCACAGTTATTGAAGTGAAACAGTCATACACAGTTAGTGAAGTCAAACAGTCATACACAGTTACTGAAGTGAAACAGTTATACACAGTTACTGAAGTCAAACAGTCATACACAGTTATTGAAGTGAAACAGTCATGCACAGTTACTGAAGTCAAACAGTCATACAGAGTTACTGAAGTCAAACTGTTATACACAGTTACTGAAGTGAAACAGTCATACACAGTTATTGAAGTGAAACAGTCATGCACAGTTATTGAAGTGAAACAGTCATGCACAGTTATTGAAGTGAAACAGTCATACACAGTTATTGAAGTGAAACAGTCATACACAGTTATTGAAGTGAAACAGTCATGCACAGTTACTGAAGTCAAACAGTCATACACAGTTACTGAAGTCAAACAGTCATACACAGTTATTGAAGTGAAACAGTCATGCACAGTTACTGAAGTCAAACAGTCATGCACAGTTACTGAAGTAAAACTGTTATACACAGTTACTGAAGTCAAACAGTCATACACAGTTACTGAAGTCAAACTGTTATACACAGTTACTGAAGTCAAACAGTCATACACAGTTATTGAAGTGAAACAGTCATGCACAGTTACTGAAGTCAAACAGTTATGCACAGTTACTGAAGTCAAACAGTCATGCACAGTTATTGAAGTGAAACAGTCATACACAGTTACTGAAGTCAAACAGTCATGCACAGTTACTGAAGTCAAACAGTCATGCACAGTTATTGAAGTGAAACAGTCATACACAGTTAGTGAAGTCAAACAGTCATACACAGTTACTGAAGTCAAACAGTTATACACAGTTACTGAAGTCAAACAGTCATACACAGTTATTGAAGTGAAACAGTCATGCACAGTTACTGAAGTCAAACAGTCATACACAGTTATTGAAGTGAAACAGTCATACACAGTTACTGAAGTCAAACTGTTATACACAGTTACTGAAGTGAAACAGTCATACACAGTTATCAAAGTGAAACAGTCATGCACAGTTACTGAAGTCAAACAGTCATGCACAGTTATTGAAGTGAAACAGTCATGCACAGTTACTGAAATTTTGCTATTCATTTACTCAATCCATTACTTTACCTTAGAAATAATTTCAAACTATGTTTCCATTATAGTCTCTCGATTTCTTCTTTAGAAAATGTTGTTGAACAGTTTTACTGAAAATTGTAACTTGATGAAGTAGTGGTGAAACAGAAGGTTTGTATGCTAAGATGACTGAGTGTGTTGTTATATAGATGTAAACATCTTACTTTATCACTGTGTGGTTCATATTCCACAGCTTTAGTATTCATGTTACTATGCAGCCACATTCTTTGAAACAATTGGTTAATACCAAATGTTGCACATGTATTAACTTACTAAATTCATTGGTTTTTTCTGTTTCTCTGTTGTATTGATTTGTTTTCATTGGTCTCTTAGTTACTCTACTGCACTGGTTTGTTTCAGCACAAAACTACACAATATGCTATCTGTGCTCTGTCCACAAATGGATATAAAACCCCAGAACTTAGTGTTTTAAATCTGTAAACTTACCACTGACCCATCGCTAGATTTATTGTACTGGAGTCCCACTCATAATGGAAGGTGTAAACTGTGTTTTTGCCATCAAGTGATTTCAGACTTCTACATACTGATATGACTCTATGCTTTTTGAACCTCTTTGGAAGTTTTCAGTAAGATCTTTAAGATAGAGTAATAATAGATATAGTATCTGTAACTCTCTTAATGTTTGCCCTCTTTATTTTTTTCTTTAACAAGTATTATCTAATAAGAAGTGTATTTTGTTTGGTTAGCATTTTCTGTATGACAAATCTTGTTTGTTCTGACAACCAAGCCATCTACAAAACTCCCTTATACAGTGATTTAGTATAAGGTCTATAGTTATAGAAATGTTTGGTATGTTTTGAATTTTGCACAGTTACAAGAGTTGCACTATCCACTGCTAATTTTGAAGTGAGAGACTAGAGGAAAGCAAGCTAGTCAACACCATCAACTCTTCAGCTGCACTTTTATCAACAAACAGCAGAATTGACCACAACATTATAATGCACCATGGCTGAAATGATTAGGATGTTCAATAATGATGACTCAACCTTCAGATTGTGAGTTGACTACCAGGACACGCTATGCCTCTTACACAAGAAGATAGCAATCAGCTTTTCTAACAAGATTCGATCATGGTTTCTGACCCTTTCAAAACTTCCAAGATGACACTACATATAAACTAATTAGTATATAGCAATGAAAGAAATAATTAACAAATAATGACATAAGCTGAGATCCATTACATGAAACATGACTGGTCATACAATAAAAGTAATCTCTTAAATGACATAAGCTGACATCCATTACATGAAACACGACTGGTCATACAATAAAAGTAATCTCTTAAATGACATAAGCTGACATCCATTACATGAAACACGACTGGTCATACAATAAAAGTAATCTCTTAAATGACATAAGCTGACATCCATTACATGAAACACGACTGGTCATACAATAACAGTAATCTCTTAAATGACATAAGCTGACATCCATTACATGAAACATGACTGGTCATACAATAAAAGTAATCTCTTAAATGACATAAGCTGACATCCATTACATGAAACACGACTGGTCATACAATAACAGTAATCTCTTAACTGACATAAGCTGACATCCATTACATGAAACACGACTGGTGATACAATAAAAGTAATCTCTTAAATGACATAAGCTGACATCCATTACATGAAACACGACTGGTCATATAATAAAAGCTCTTATAGTAATCTCTTATAGTGATTTATTACTTATTCCTCTTACCAACCCATATAATTTATTAAACTTACTAAATGAGAAGATGGATATGACTAGAGTTAACCAATTTAGAAAGAGAATAAGTGACTGTATTCATAGACTGCACAGTTACAGTACCTCAGATACACGCATATAAATTCCCCTGCTGTTTTGTCCTACATCAAAATAAAAATTCTTATTCTTGATACGCATGTGACGGGCTTCAGGTAGCTCCCCTCTGAATCCTACAAAGATAGAGTAGGGGTATTTGATTAACTATCAAAATTAATGTGTAATACAGGTTCCAGTTCATTCTTAAGGTCAAGAGACTTAATAACCTGATTAAACTGAGACATTGTAGTTACTAGAATATCTCCTAACACAAGTAAGAGTACCATGATCCTTATTCATTATGTTGTTCTCTAAACCATTACAGAAGTACTTATAAAAAAACATGAACATACAGATTATAACAAAGCGGAGAACACCGTAACTTAGTTCAATTTAAAAAACAACTTCATAACTGCACATTAATCTGAGAAAAATATGAGTTATTACATTTCTCGTGTACCCAAGTCAGCAAATCTTCGGAGTTGATTTAAAATTGAGCAACTTGTGAATTTACAATTTGACTAAGTTCATCATCTTTCAATGAAGGTAAGAAACAAGTGAAACGTATTATAGTCTAACACAACCCTGTATGTAACTAGATTTACAAGTACAGATAATAAACTGTATTTGACACACATCCTATCCTATATAGTAATCACTGCATTATAATATAAAACATTTAAAAATCTAGTGGCTAACTTGAAGACATAAATTAAACAACTTATTTTTATTTTTACACTAACTTCATAGTTTTGTCTCATTTTACATTTTTGTTCAATTTCTTAATGTAAATTTATCTTATTACCACACAAGTCGTTGTCTTCAATGCCAAACTCTTCCAAAAGATCGGTGAGTGCATCACGCAGTTCTATCATTCCTTGTGCTGGTACAGCGACTTGAGAACGAGGACCCCCCCTAGCTATTGTTTGTGAAATCTAGATTATTAGGGAAGAAAAGAAGACATTTAAATAATAAGTATGAGAACCCCTCCAGTTATTGTTTGTGAAATAAATATGATTGGGGAAAAAAATGAAGTAATTTAAGCAATAAGAATGAGGACCCCCCTAGCTACTGTTTGTCGAATCTACATGATTAGGGAAGAAAAGAAGTCTTTTAAATAATAAGTATGAGAACCGCTCTAGCTATTGTTTGTGAAATCTAGATTATTAGGGAAGAAAAGAAGTAATAATAATAAGTATGAGGACTGCTCTAGCTATTGTTTGTGAAATCTAGATTATTAGGGAAAAAAAGAAGTAATTTAAATAATAAGTATGAGGACTGCTCTAGCTATTGTTTGTGAAATCTAGATTATTAGGGAAGAAAAGAAGTAATTTAAATAATAAGTATGAGGACTGCTCTAGCTATTGTTTGTGAAATCTAGATTATTGGGGAAGAAAAGAAGTAATAATAATAAGTATGAGGACTGCTCTAGCTATTGTTTGTGAAATCTAGATTATTAGGGAAGAAAAGAAGTAATTTAAATAATAAGTATGAGGACTGCTCTAGCTATTGTTTGTGAAATCTAGATTATTAGGGAAGAAAAGAAGTAATTTAAATAATAAGTATGAGGACTGCTCTAGCTATTGTTTGTGAAATCTAGATTATTAGGGAAGAAAAGAAGTAATAATAATAAGTATGAGGACTGCTCTAGCTATTGTTTGTGAAATCTAGATTATTAGGGAAGAAAAGAAGTAATTTAAATAATAAGTATGAGGACTGCTCTAGCTATTGTTTGTGAAATCTAGATTATTAGGGAAGAAAAGAAGTAATTTAAATAATAAGTATGAGGACTGCTCTAGCTATTGTTTGTGAAATCTAGATTATTAGGGAAGAAAAGAAGTAATAATAATAAGTATGAGGACTGCTCTAGCTATTGTTTGTGAAATCTAGATTATTAGGGAAGAAAAGAAGTAATTTAAATAATAAGTATGAGGACTGCTCTAGCTATTGTTTGTGAAATCTAGATTATTAGGGAAGAAAAGAAGTAATTTAAATAATAAGTATGAGGACTGCTCTAGCTATTGTTTGTGAAATCTAGATTATTAGGGAAGAAAAGAAGTAATAATAATAAGTATGAGGACTGCTCTAGCTATTGTTTGTGAAATCTAGATTATTAGGGAAGAAAAGAAGTAATTTAAATAATAAGTATGAGAACCGCTCTAGCTATTGTTTGTGAAATCTAGATTATTAGGGAAGAAAAGAAGTAATAATAATAAGTATGAGGACTGCTCTAGCTATTGTTTGTGAAATCTAGATTATTAGGGAAGAAAAGAAGTAATAATAATAAGTATGAGGACTGCTCTAGCTATTGTTTGTGAAATCTAGATTATTAAGGAAGAAAAGAAGTCTTTTAAATAATAAGTATGAGGACTGCTCTAGCTATTGTTTGTGAAATCTAGATTATTAGGGAAGAAAAGAAGTCTTTTAAATAATAAGTATGAGGACTGCTCTAGCTATTGTTTGTGAAATCTAGATTATTAGGGAAGAAAAGAAGTCTTTTAAATAATAAGTATGAGGACTGCTCTAGCTATTGTTTGTGAAATCTAGATTATTAGGGAAGAAAAGAAGTAATAATAATAAGTATGAGGACTGCTCTAGCTATTGTTTGTGAAATCTAGATTATTAGGGAAGAAAAGAAGTAATAATAATAAGTATGAGGACTGCTCTAGCTATTGTTTGTGAAATCTAGATTATTAGGGAAGAAAAGAAGTAATAATAATAAGTATGAGGACTGCTCTAGCTATTGTTTGTGAAATCTAGTTTATTAAGGAAGAAAAGAAGTCTTTTAAATAATAACTATGAGGACTGCTCTAGCTATTGTTTGTGAAATCTAGATTATTAGGGAAGAAAAGAAGTCTTTTAAATAATAAGTATGAGGACTGCTCTAGCTATTGTTTGTGAAATCTAGATTATTAGGGAAGAAAAGAAGTCTTTTAAATAATAAGTATGAGGACTGCTCTAGCTATTGTTTGTGAAATCTAGATTATTAGGGAAGAAAAGAAGTCTTTTAAGTATGAGGACTGCTCTAGCTATTGTTTGTGAAATCTAGATTATTAGTAAGAGGTAAATAATAAGTATGAGGACTGCTCTAGCTATTGTTTGTGAAATCTAGATTATTAGGGAAGAAAAGAAGTCTTTAAATAATAAGTATGAGGACTGCTCTAGCTATTGTTTGTGAAATCTAGATTATTAGGGAAGAAAAGAAGTCTTTTAAATAATAAGTATGAGGACTGCTCTAGCTATTGTTTGTGAAATCTAGATTATTAGGGAAGAAAAGAAGTCTTTTAAATAATAAGTATGAGGACTGCTCTAGCTATTGTTTGTGAAATCTAGATTATTAGGGAAGAAAAGAAGTCTTTTAAATAATAAGTATGAGGACTGCTCTAGCTATTGTTTGTGAAATCTAGATTATTAGGGAAGAAAAGAAGTCTTTTAAATAATAAGTATGAGGACTGCTCTAGCTATTGTTTGTGAAATCTAGATTATTAGGGAAGAAAAGAAGTATTGTTTGTGAAATCTAGATTAAGGGATAATAAGTATGAGGACTGCTCTAGCTATTGTTTGTGAAATCTAGATTATTAGGGAAGAAAAGAAGTCTTTTAAATAATAAGTATGAGGACTGCTCTAGCTATTGTTTGTGAAATCTAGATTATTAGGGAAGAAAAGAAGTCTTTTAAATAATAAGTATGAGGACTGCTCTAGCTATTGTTTGTGAAATCTAGATTATTAGGGAAAAGAAAAGAAGTCTTTATTGTTTGTGAAATAATAAGTATGAGGACTGCTCTAGCTATTGTTTGTGAAATCTAGATTATTAGGGAAGAAAAGAAGTCTTTTAAATAATAAGTATGAGGACTGCTCTAGCTATTGTTTGTGAAATCTAGATTATTAGGGAAGAAAAGAAGTCTTTTAAATAATAAGTATGAGGACTGCTCTAGCTATTGTTTGTGAAATCTAGATTATTAGGGAAGAAAAGAAGTAATTTAAATAATAAGTATGAGGACTGCTCTAGCTATTGTTTGTGAAATCTAGATTATTAGGGAAGAAAAGAAGTAATTTAAATAATAAGTATGAGGACTGCTCTAGCTATTGTTTGTGAAATCTAGATTATTAGGGAAGAAAAGAAGTAATTTAAATAATAAGTATGAGGACTGCTCTAGCTATTGTTTGTGAAATCTAGATTATTAGGGAAGAAAAGAAGTAATTTAAATAATAAGTATGAGGACTGCTCTAGCTATTGTTTGTGAAATCTAGATTATTAGGGAAGAAAAGAAGTAATTTAAATAATAAGTATGAGGACTGCTCTAGCTATTGTTTGTGAAATCTAGATTATTAGGGAAGAAAAGAAGTAATTTAAATAATAAGTATGAGGACTGCTCTAGCTATTGTTTGTGAAATCTAGATTATTAGGGAAGAAAAGAAGTAATTTAAATAATAAGTATGAGGACTGCTCTAGCTATTGTTTGTGAAATCTAGATTATTAGGGAAGAAAAGAAGTAATTTAAATAATAAGTATGAGGACTGCTCTAGCTATTGTTTGTGAAATCTAGATTATTAGGGAAGAAAAGAAGTAATTTAAATAATAAGTATGAGGACTGCTCTAGCTATTGTTTGTGAAATCTAGATTATTAGGGAAGAAAAGAAGTCTTTTAAATAATAAGTATGAGGACTGCTCTAGCTATTGTTTGTGAAATCTAGATTATTAGGGAAGAAAAGAAGTCTTTTAAATAATAAGTATGAGGACTGCTCTAGCTATTGTTTGTGAAATCTAGATTATTAGGGAAGAAAAGAAGTAATTTAAATAATAAGTATGAGGACTGCTCTAGCTATTGTTTGTGAAATCTAGATTATTAGGGAAGAAAAGAAGTAATTTAAATAATAAGTATGAGGACTGCTCTAGCTATTGTTTGTGAAATCTAGATTATTAGGGAAGAAAAGAAGTAATTTAAATAATAAGTATGAGGACTGCTCTAGCTATTGTTTGTGAAATCTAGATTATTAGGGAAGAAAAGAAGTAATTTAAATAATAAGTATGAGGACTGCTCTAGCTATTGTTTGTGAAATCTAGATTATTAGGGAAGAAAAGAAGTAATTTAAATAATAAGTATGAGGACTGCTCTAGCTATTGTTTGTGAAATCTAGATTATTAGGGAAGAAAAGAAGTCTTTTAAATAATAAGTATGAGGACTGCTCTAGCTATTGTTTGTGAAATCTAGATTATTAGGGAAGAAAAGAAGTAATTTAAATAATAAGTATGAGGACTGCTCTAGCTATTGTTTGTGAAATCTAGATTATTAGGGAAGAAAAGAAGTAATTTAAATAATAAGTATGAGGACTGCTCTAGCTATTGTTTGTGAAATCTAGATTATTAGGGAAGAAAAGAAGTAATTTAAATAATAAGTATGAGGACTGCTCTAGCTATTGTTTGTGAAATCTAGATTATTAGGGAAGAAAAGAAGTAATTTAAATAATAAGTATGAGGACTGCTCTAGCTATTGTTTGTGAAATCTAGATTATTAGGGAAGAAAAGAAGTAATTTAAATAATAAGTATGAGGACTGCTCTAGCTATTGTTTGTGAAATCTAGATTATTAGGGAAGAAAAGAAGTCTATTGTTTGTGAAATCTAGATTATTAGTATTTAAATAATAAGTATGAGGACTGCTCTAGCTATTGTTTGTGAAATCTAGATTATTAGGGAAGAAAAGAAGTCTTTTAAATAATAAGTATGAGGACTGCTCTAGCTATTGTTTGTGAAATCTAGATTATTAGGGAAGAAAAGAAGTCTTTTAAATAATAAGTATGAGGACTGCTCTAGCTATTGTTTGTGAAATCTAGATTATTAGGGAAGAAAAGAAGTCTTTTAAATAATAAGTATGAGGACTGCTCTAGCTATTGTTTGTGAAATCTAGATTATTAGGGAAGAAAAGAAGTCTTTTAAATAATAAGTATGAGGACTGCTCTAGCTATTGTTTGTGAAATCTAGATTATTAGGGAAGAAAAGAAGTCTTTTAAATAATAAGTATGAGGACTGCTCTAGCTATTGTTTGTGAAATCTAGATTATTAGGGAAGAAAAGAAGTCTTTTAAATAATAAGTATGAGGACTGCTCTAGCTATTGTTTGTGAAATCTAGATTATTAGGGAAGAAAAGAAGTAATTTAAATAATAAGTATGAGGACTGCTCTAGCTATTGTTTGTGAAATCTAGATTATTAGGGAAGAAAAGAAGTCTTTTAAATAATAAGTATGAGGACTGCTCTAGCTATTGTTTGTGAAATCTAGATTATTAGGGAAGAAAAGAAGTCTTTTAAATAATAAGTATGAGGACTGCTCTAGCTATTGTTTGTGAAATCTAGATTATTAGGGAAGAAAAGAAGTCTTTTAAATAATAAGTATGAGGACTGCTCTAGCTATTGTTTGTGAAATCTAGATTATTAGGGAAGAAAAGAAGTAATTTAAATAATAAGTATGAGGACTGCTCTAGCTATTGTTTGTGAAATCTAGATTATTAGGGAAGAAAAGAAGTAATTTAAATAATAAGTATGAGGACTGCTCTAGCTATTGTTTGTGAAATCTAGATTATTAGGGAAGAAAAGAAGTCTTTTAAATAATAAGTATGAGGACTGCTCTAGCTATTGTTTGTGAAATCTAGATTATTAGGGAAGAAAAGAAGTAATTTAAATAATAAGTATGAGGACTGCTCTAGCTATTGTTTGTGAAATCTAGATTATTAGGGAAGAAAAGAAGTAATTTAAATAATAAGTATGAGGACTGCTCTAGCTATTGTTTGTGAAATCTAGATTATTAGGGAAGAAAAGAAGTAATTTAAATAATAAGTATGAGGACTGCTCTAGCTATTGTTTGTGAAATCTAGATTATTAGGGAAGAAAAGAAGTAATTTAAATAATAAGTATGAGGACTGCTCTAGCTATTGTTTGTGAAATCTAGATTATTAGGGAAGAAAAGAAGTAATTTAAATAATAAGTATGAGGACTGCTCTAGCTATTGTTTGTGAAATCTAGATTATTAGGGAAGAAAAGAAGTAATTTAAATAATAAGTATGAGGACTGCTCTAGCTATTGTTTGTGAAATCTAGATTATTAGGAAGAAAAGAAAAATAATAAGATGAGGACTGCTCTAGCTATTGTTTGTGAAATCTAATAAGTATGAGGACTGCTCTAGCTATTGTTTGTGAAATCTAGATTATTAGGGAAGAAAAGAAGTCTTTTAAATAATAAGTATGAGGACTGCTCTAGCTATTGTTTGTGAAATCTAGATTATTAGGGAAGAAAAGAAGTAATTTAAATAATAAGTATGAGGACTGCTCTAGCTATTGTTTGTGAAATCTAGATTATTAGGGAAGAAAAGAAGTAATTTAAATAATAAGTATGAGGACTGCTCTAGCTATTGTTTGTGAAATCTAGATTATTAGGGAAGAAAAGAAGTAATTTAAATAATAAGTATGAGGACTGCTCTAGCTATTGTTTGTGAAATCTAGATTATTAGGGAAGAAAAGAAGTAATTTAAATAATAAGTATGAGGACTGCTCTAGCTATTGTTTGTGAAATCTAGATTATTAGGGAAGAAAAGAAGTAATTTAAATAATAAGTATGAGGACTGCTCTAGCTATTGTTTGTGAAATCTAGATTATTAGGGAAGAAAAGAAGTAATTTAAATAATAAGTATGAGGACTGCTCTAGCTATTGTTTGTGAAATCTAGATTATTAGGGAAGAAAAGAAGTAATTTAAATAATAAGTATGAGGACTGCTCTAGCTATTGTTTGTGAAATCTAGATTATTAGGGAAGAAAAGAAGTAATTTAAATAATAAGTATGAGGACTGCTCTAGCTATTGTTTGTGAAATCTAGATTATTAGGGAAGAAAAGAAGTAATTTAAATAATAAGTATGAGGACTGCTCTAGCTATTGTTTGTGAAATCTAGATTATTAGGGAAGAAAAGAAGTAATTTAAATAATAAGTATGAGGACTGCTCTAGCTATTGTTTGTGAAATCTAGATTATTAGGGAAGAAAAGAAGTAATTTAAATAATAAGTATGAGGACTGCTCTAGCTATTGTTTGTGAAATCTAGATTATTAGGGAAGAAAAGAAGTAATTTAAATAATAAGTATGAGGACTGCTCTAGCTATTGTTTGTGAAATCTAGATTATTAGGGAAGAAAAGAAGTAATTTAAATAATAAGTATGAGGACTGCTCTAGCTATTGTTTGTGAAATCTAGATTATTAGGGAAGAAAAGAAGTAATTTAAATAATAAGTATGAGGACTGCTCTAGCTATTGTTTGTGAAATCTAGATTATTAGGGAAGAAAAGAAGTAATTTAAATAATAAGTATGAGGACTGCTCTAGCTATTGTTTGTGAAATCTAGATTATTAGGGAAGAAAAGAAGTAATTTAAATAATAAGTATGATGACTGCTCTAGCTATTGTTTGTGAAATCTAGATTATTAGGGAAGAAAAGAAGTAATTTAAATAATAAGTATGAGGACTGCTCTAGCTATTGTTTGTGAAATCTAGATTATTAGGGAAGAAAAGAAGTAATTTAAATAATAAGTATGAGGACTGCTCTAGCTATTGTTTGTGAAATCTAGATTATTAGGGAAGAAAAGAAGTAATTTAAATAATAAGTATGAGGACTGCTCTAGCTATTGTTTGTGAAATCTAGATTATTAGGGAAGAAAAGAAGTAATTTAAATAATAAGTATGAGGACTGCTCTAGCTATTGTTTGTGAAATCTAGATTATTAGGGAAGAAAAGAAGTAATTTAAATAATAAGTATGATGACTGCTCTAGCTATTGTTTGTGAAATCTAGATTATTAGGGAAGAAAAGAAGTAATTTAAATAATAAGTATGATGACTGCTCTAGCTATTGTTTGTGAAATCTAGATTATTAGGGAAGAAAAGAAGTAATTTAAATAATAAGTATGATGACTGCTCTAGCTATTGTTTGTGAAATCTAGATTATTAGGGAAGAAAAGAAGTAATTTAAATAATAAGTATGATGACTGCTCTAGCTATTGTTTGTGAAATCTAGATTATTAGGGAAGAAAAGAAGTAATTTAAATAATAAGTATGATGACTGCTCTAGCTATTGTTTGTGAAATCTAGATTATTAGGGAAGAAAAGAAGTAATTTAAATAATAAGTATGATGACTGCTCTAGCTATTGTTTGTGAAATCTAGATTATTAGGGAAGAAAAGAAGTAATTTAAATAATAAGTATGATGACTGCTCTAGCTATTGTTTGTGAAATCTAGATTATTAGGGAAGAAAAGAAGTAATTTAAATAATAAGTATGATGACTGCTCTAGCTATTGTTTGTGAAATCTAGATTATTAGGGAAGAAAAGAAGTAATTTAAATAATAAGTATGATGACTGCTCTAGCTATTGTTTGTGAAATCTAGATTATTAGGGAAGAAAAGAAGTAATTTAAATAATAAGTATGATGACTGCTCTAGCTATTGTTTGTGAAATCTAGATTATTAGGGAAGAAAAGAAGTAATTTAAATAATAAGTATGATGACTGCTCTAGCTATTGTTTGTGAAATCTAGATTATTAGGGAAGAAAAGAAGTAATTTAAATAATAAGTATGATGACTGCTCTAGCTATTGTTTGTGAAATCTAGATTATTAGGGAAGAAAAGAAGTAATTTAAATAATAAGTATGATGACTGCTCTAGCTATTGTTTGTGAAATCTAGATTATTAGGGAAGAAAAGAAGTCTTTTAAATAATAAGTATGAGGACTGCTCTAGCTATTGTTTGTGAAATCTAGATTATTAGGGAAGAAAAGAAGTAATTTAAATAATAAGTATGAGGACTGCTCTAGCTATTGTTTGTGAAATCTAGATTATTAGGGAAGAAAAGAAGTAATTTAAATAATAAGTATGATGACTGCTCTAGCTATTGTTTGTGAAATCTAGATTATTAGGGAAGAAAAGAAGTAATTTAAATAATAAGTATGAGGACTGCTCTAGCTATTGTTTGTGAAATAAATATGATTGGGGAAAAATGAAGTCACTAACTAGTAAATAAGACAAAGATAAAGCATTGGAATAATTTGTACCTTTTATTCTGAAAATATAAACTTTCTTTAATTCCTAGAAGCAAAATGTTCAAATTTTAAGTTCTTTGTTGAAAACAAATACATTAATATTTCAGTAATAATTCTGAGACTAAAAGAATTAAATTCTATATCTCAAATCATCCAATGTGAGCAATTTGTATCTGCAACAGAACAGTGTTATTAGTAAATTCTGCCTTACACCAGCATACCGAAGTAATTTGTGTTTAGGATCAAACATCTTTAAGTTGTTGTTAAAAAAAAACATGTTGTAAAAATTCGAGTTGCATATTAAACATTTTCTGTTTTGTATCCTTGTGTTTCTGTTAATCCTGTTCAAGTGCACTACTATCTCTCAATCCAAGGATTCAGTAACATGGACCATACAGTGATTTTTGAACATTTTATAATAAATGTCTTTTATTATCATAAAGTTGATACACTTTATATGTAGAGATGGCACATCTATTCAATAAGTATAATATAACAATAACAGATACTTTAAAACATGATTGTTATTTGTTTCTCTATACAACAAACCCCAAAATAAAGCAGGAAACTATCACTTAGATACCAAACCAAAAAGTGACCAAACCCACCATATTGTTCAGTTTTCTTGTTATTTCTGCCGAGATAACTTTACAATTTATCATTTTATTTAGGTTTGAACCGAAACCTACTTTATGTTTCTGAGCAGGTCACAATCTCACCACTTAGTCATAATAACCAGTAGTCATTTTTAAAATAAATCACATTTTTAATGTAATGAATATTATAACCACCCCTTGAAGTGCATACTATACAACAGGTGTTTTTTTAGGGAGACAACTGCTACATTACGTTACACTGTAAAACGCATGAGTACAAAATGATTAATAGGTTGATCAGTTTGACTCAACTCTGAGAGTCTGTAATTATCAAGACATGTTTCGACTTTGGTTTTCTTGTACACAAGTTTTAGTTACTCTATATTTATACCTATCTTGTAATGACCATGATATTACAATAAACAAACTGCATACCAATAGTCAGGAATATATATAACTTCCAACTGTAGTAATCATAAAGTCATGCCTACATTTCACAGTGTAACATTAAATTTCACTATTGAAAGTCATGTAGGAATGATCTATGTATAGCTGTATCATCCCTACACCATTTTAGATTTTCAAACTCTTTATTACTTGAATTATTTAAGATAGTCTAAAATATTTCAACGTTTAAAGTTCTATGTTGTTGCAGTAAAGAAATATTTGGATAGAACGCTTGAACAGAAAACGACACTAAGTCTGCATGTAATAGACACTGGTTAAGTAACCAACATTTCAAAAATAGCAATAAAAATCAACCAGAAGACGTGAACAGAAAACATAACTAAGTCTGCATGTAATAGACACTGGTTAAGTAACCAACATTTCAAAAATAGCAATAAATAGACACTGGTTAATAAATCATTGATGTTTCCACATTTGTTATACAGGGTGTTCAGAAAGTCACTGTGCACTTATATATTTATTAACAGACAAAACTGCACAGTGACTTTCCGAACACCCTGTATAACAAATGTGGATACATCAGTAATTGAGTACTTGATGTAATTAGTCTTATTGGAAATGTGTAGATGTGGATGATGAACTTGGCAAAGGTTACATATTGATATGGGAAGGAATAATGTGTAAAGAGAATGGGAGAAACCTCAGGTCAAACAGGTGTCAAGAAAATGTAACAACTACACTTCACTTATCTGTAAAGAGAATGGGATAAGCCTCTGATCAGACACATGTAAAGTGAATGGGATCAGCTCCACATCAGACATATCTAAACTGAATGGGATCAGCTCCACATCAGATATGTCTAAAGTGAATGGGATCAGCTCCACATCAGATATGTCTAAAGTGAATGGGATCAGCTCCACATCAGATATGTCTAAAGTGAATGGGATCAGCTCCACATCAGATATGTCTAAAGTGAATGGGATCAGCTCCACATCAGACACATGTAAAGTGAATGGGATCAGCTCCACATCAGATATGTCTAAAGTGAATGGGATCAGCTCCACATCAGATATGTCTAAAGTGAATGGGATCAGCTCCACATCAGACACGTGTAAAGTGAATGGGATCAGCTCCACATCAGATATGTCTAAAGTGAATTGGATCAGCTCCACATCAGATATGTCTAAAGTGAATGGGATCAGCTCCACATCAGACATGTCTAAAGTGAATGGGATCAACTCCATATCAAATGTGTGTAAAGTGAATGGGATCAGCTCCACATCAGATATGTCTAAAGTGAATGGGATCAGCTCCACATCAGACATGTCTAAAGTGAATGGGATCAACTTCATATCAAATGTGTGTAAAGTGAATGGGATCAGCTCCACATCAGATATGTCTAAAGTGAATGGGATCAGCTCCACATCAGACATGTCTAAAGTGAATGGGATCAGCTCCACATCAGATATGTCTAAAGTGAATGGGATCAGCTCCACATCAGACATGTCTAAAGTGAATGGGATCAGCTCCACATCAGATATGTCTAAAGTGAATGGGATCAGCTCCACATCAGAATGTCTAAAGTGAATGGGATCAACTCCAGATCAAATGTGTGTAAAGTGAATGGAATCAGCCACAGATCAGACATGTGCACTGGAATCAAGCTTCAGCCATGATAAATGTCACTGTTGTATTAGTTACTTATCAGTGATGTCGAGAAAATCCACTTGTAGAGACAAATTCATATGTAAAAATGGCTCGTTTGGGTTGAGAAAATATTTTACGTAGAGGAGCAAACAATGTTTCAACCTTCTTTGGTCATCGTCAGGTTCACAAAGAAAGAAAGAGGTAACTGACTGGAAACTGACCACATGTTTGAAAGGGGTTGTGTAACTGAGTGTTGAAATGTAGAGGACATGCTTAGATGTTTGAATATATAAATTATATTATTTATTTTATTATATCATTTTTAATATAGGTATAAAGGTGTTCCTTTGTATTGGTTTATTTTGGGCCTAAGCTTTTGTACAAGTAAGGCTTCTTTAATTTTGAGTTTTTTTATGTGGTCAGCTTCTGGTCAGTTACCTCTTTCTTTCTTTGTAAACTTGATGATGACCGAAGAAGGTCGAAACATTGTTTGCTCCTCTATGTAAAATATTTTCTCAACCCAAACGAGCTGTCTTTACATATATATTAGTTACTTAGTTATCTGTGGAACAAGTATATAGTTTTAATTATTGTCAGATACAGGAGGGCTGAGAAATTAATTAAAATGAGGAGTATAAGAATTATTTGTCACATTTAAATAAACATCTCAGTTTGAAAAGTTAAGCCTAAAAATGAAGACAGATCATTATTAAAGTGAAAGATCTGTTAGATATACAAGACTATTTAGTGTAGGTGTCAGTATTTAGTTTATTTTGTGACTTAATATTTAATTATTGTTTAGTTTTCAACACATCCTTGGCTAGGCTGTGTTAATACTGTTGTATCTCATGTTACTCAAGTCTCATTATCTTACAGTTCTTCTCATGTAGTTTAGACAAACTTCGGGGCCTCAGATGGACAACTTATAAATATAGGTGGCAAAACAAGTGCAAGTCAAGTTAAGTAATGAAAAGTGAAGAAAAAGGTGCAGTTCAGTTAGAAAATTAGTTATAGAAAGAAAACTTGAAGTTAGCTGGCATATCACTGATTAGCTGTAACAGGTGATATTTTAAAGTGAGTTTCACAGTGTAGTAAAAATAAGGAAAATATTTTGTCTTTTCAAAGGGTGTTCTAAAGTAAATGAACCCATCTGTGTGGACTTTTACAAAGAGGAAAAAAGTAATTAAAGTTCAAGATATAATTGTGGTAACACACAGAGTAATGTAAGTATATAATTCATTGATAAAAACAGATAAAAATAATTAATTTCATCAATTACATTCTAAAGTAATTTATTAAGACTAAATAGATTTTTGACAAAAAAATAGAATTATTTATAGTTTGATATACAACTGTGATTTCCACAGAGTAAAGAATTTTTGTATGTACATTTAACTTGTATTGAATATATTACTTTAAAACAAGTGGAGCATATGCTGTCTGTTTATTGTTAGAATTCATTGCCAACAAGTCACAGACACCTACGGTCTACATACAAAAAATCTTGGCATAAACAGATGTTGATCCGATACAAGAGTTAAAAGAATATCACATCCTCTAAGATAAACTCCCATGAACAATCACATCCTCTAAGATAAACTCCCATGAACAATCACATCCTCTAAGATAAACTCCCATGAACAATCACATCCTCTAAGATAAACTCCCATGAACAAAATTTATTTCATTTTATCAATAACTGATCTCTTTTAATTATATGGTGGCAGATTTTGGCTTCCACAAGAATTCAAACAAAATGGTTTGTGCTGACAACAACTGAAGATGGATTATGTTGTAATCATAAGTTACTAAGATTAAATTTTTTTTCACTCTCAGTATCATATTCATCACTTACTTATGTTATGAAATTAGGATGACTTATGAGAAAGAGAAACTAGATTTCTGTAATAATCCAACATTATTCTGAGTAAAGCTGAGACAATTCTGCATTCAGAGTTTTCTGGAGGGAGAGAAAACTAAGACATTTTGTTCAATTAAATTTAAAACTAAGACATTTTGTTTAATTAAATTTAAAACTAAGACATTTTGTTAATGCTTACTCTTAAAAACCTTCCTCTGGAATTTTCTTTGAGGTCAAGATAATACCTTCTGTTCTCCTTTATCATCACTTCACTTTTCAACTTTCCATCTTCTGGTAAGTTATCTGGATTAGGTGGACCTGATGCCATTAAAATATAGTAAAATAATTTCTCTAAAGCAAGGTTCTAGACAAAATTATAAACTATCATTTATAATATTAATAAAGGAAAACATTTTCATTTTTGGTACAGTTTATAAACCTTATGTTATAAACATCTTTGAAGTGAAATCAGTTCAGAATGGATAACTAAGAATTAATGTTCTGTACATTAGATGTTTCCAGTGGTACACTGCAAACAGTGAAAGGGTAAGACTAGTGTAACTGTTGTATAGTTAGGGCTATGATATATTTTGAATATGATTTTATAACGTTAGAAAAACACAGATTCAAGAAATCAATTTAACACAAAAAAACATGATCTCTTTTCCCCAAGCATTTTAAAAAGGACCAACTTTTGAAGGATTTCTTATCACAGAGTATTACATTTTATTTTGTCAAAACAAATATAATTTTAGTTACTATCTCATAATTCAAATTAATTTTAGTGATTGTATGAAAGAAATAATACAGATTTCTTGAGAACAGCCATTAGTAGTTTATAACAGAAACAGTTTACAAATCAGTCGTTCGGGAGGACTTCTTTCTATATCATTCAATAGTTCTATTTAAACAGTAGAACAAATCCAATACTTACCAGCAGTAAGAGAGGAACTGGTTAAATGACTTAGTAAAGATTACTCATTTAACAAAGCATAAATCATAATATTTCATGTAGCTTAGTTAAAACTGATAGAACAAGTGTACATCCATACAGATAAATTAATATTTATACATTTTGGAAACGTTTATATGTAAGCACAGAAAACATCAAGTGAATACTGCCATCATTAAAGAATATTATATTTAACGCTGCAAGACGAGCAAATAGTCATAATTTGATGTTCCACTGGTTAGTAATCTTAATAAACAAACTGCATTTTTTGTTTGTACATGAAATCAGTGAAAGTTAAAGAATACTAAGTAACAAAATAAATGTTCACTTTCAGTTAAATACTGTCATCTATGAAATCTAATTTTGTATTCTTTGATTCTAGAGAGTTATTATAACACATGGCCATCAGCTGTTTCTGCCTGAGATTATAAGTGTACATATATGTCATCACATTCTCCAAGTTTTTGAAATCTGTAAAGTACCACAGGTGGCTAATTTACAAACAGTTGAAGGGATGTCAGTGTTTCACTCTATTATTAAGTTGAAATTATATTTTTAATGAGGACAAGGTTTATAATATAACACTATGTGTTTGAAAGATATAAATTCCAATGTGAGTGCACATCTAGTTTTATTTTACACTAATAATTAAAATAATTAACCACTATCTATTAACAAATATGCTGTGCAATTCTGTACTGACAGCAGTTGAACTAATGTAAAATGGAACATTAACTGATATTTGTTTGTTTTTTTAGTTTTTAGGTGAACTAGCCTCAACTATGCTTCAAAACTATTTTGTGTATCATAAAGTAGTGTATGCAGAAAATTTTGGCCTTGTTTAAATGTAGTTAATTTAACATTAAATGTCATGTTATAAACCCACTTTTATTATAAATTTACATCCTGGAAGTGTATATGGAATATAGGAAACTATCTGACACACAAACCTATAACGTTAATGAAATGATTACAAACATGTTATGAGAACACTGGTCAACTTCTAGATAAAACCTACAGATGACTCTCCAGAAACATCCACACTCATCAGAATTATATAAACTATGTTCAAGAGATTAGATAAAATATGTAATCTTACAGATTTCAGTTATTTATATATTTTATTAACAGGGAGGTATGTAATCCTGACATTGTCACCTAATAATTAATCTCCAAGTTATACCCCAAACATACCTGACTAGTGTTATTTGAGACTTGCTACAATAAAACTAAATCTCATAAATGTACAAACCTTGTATTTACTATATATATTTCTTGCTAAGGTTTAGTGATTTTAAAAATGTGATGCTAAGTTCTATTCATGTCTTTAATGTAGGATCCATGTTGGTGTTTTAATAAAAAACAAGAAATTTGCTCACTCTGTTGTAATACAGGGTGTCAGTGTAGCTAAAGGTTCTGTGTATGTACATATACACGACTATACATATACAACAATATCAAACCTTATTCAAGAGAAATATGTAAAAACTAACAAACAACTGATGATGCTTCTAATAATCACAGGTTTTCACTATCTGTACCTAGTTGTGTGACTGACAATTCCAGCTACTTCTGTAATAACACGCTGGATAAATGTAAAAACTGAAATGTTTATAAAAGAATAACCAGATGGTGAATACACCAACATATATGAACAAAGTAGATCGTGAAGGTTCAGAAAGAGGTTGTTCTGTATTTGTAAAATGTCTATGTTATAAGAGTGATTAACTAATGACAGAAGAGTAAAGTAGTTCTTAACAATTTAGTTTTCAAACATTTCTATAAATGTACAAGAATGATGGGTTGTATTCAAGATGTTATAAGGATGATGGAAATGCTACTGAAACCAATAACTGTATAAAAAAGAAAACAAAAACAAGTGTTAGAAACAAAGACAAGTGTCAGTCATGTTGTTTACACAGAATTGGTGAAATATTTCAACAGGTTCTTAATGATTGGCCCAAGCTAATATCTCCTTCTTTTTTTACACCTAGCACAACATTAACCATTGATTTTATAAAATAATAAAGAAAACTGTATTTTGCAGTAAGAACATTAAGAATGTACCACACAACCTTTAGTGGCACTAAAACGATATATAAAAGTATAAGTAACATACTTCCATTTTTGTTTCTAATTTGTATTCAATTGAAAATAATGGTTTATTTTAAATATTCAATGGTCTTCCTGTTAGACATTGCTAATGAAACAACAAGCCATCAGGGACTGAAACAACACTGTGACCAGCAGATTTACTCCAGTAACAAGCCATCAGGGACTGAAACAACACTGTGACCAGCAGATTTACTCCAGTAACAAGCCATCAGGGACTGAAACAACACTGTGACCAGCAGATTTACTCCAGTAACAAACCATCAGGGACTGAAACAACACTGTGACCAGCAGATATACTCCAGTAACAAACCATCAGGGACTGAAACAACACTGTGACAAGCAGATTTACTCCAGTAACAAACCATCAGGGACTGAAACAACACTGTGACCAGCAGATTTACTCCAGTAACAAACCATCAGGGACTGAAACAACACTGTGACAAGCAGATTTACTCCAGTAACAAACCATCAGGGACTGAAACAACACTGTGACAAGCAGATTTACTCCAGTAACAAACCATCAGGGACTGAAACAACACTGTGACAAGCAGATTTACTCCAGTAACAAGCCATCAGGGACTGAAACAACACTGTGACCAGCAGATTTACTCCAGTAACAAGTTATCAGGGACTGAAACAACACCGTGACTAGCAGATTTACTCCAGTAACAAGGGAACTAACACAGGGACTGAAACAACACTGTGACCAGCAGATTTACACCAGTAACAAGTTATCAGGGACTGAAACAACACTGTGACCAGCAGGCTTACACCAGTAACAAGTCATCAGGGACTGAAACAACACTGTGACCAGCAGATTTACACCAGTAACAAGTTATCAGGAACTGAAACAACACTGTGACCAGCAGATTTATACCAGTAACAAGTCATCAGGGACTGAAACAACACTGTGACCAGCAGGCTTACACCAGTAACAAGTTATCAGGGACTGAAACAACACTGTGACCAGCAGATTTACACCAGTAACAAGTTATCAGGGACTGAAACAACACTGTGACCAGCAGATTTACACCAGTAACAAGTGAACTAACACCGTGACCAGCAGATTTACACTAGTAAAAAGTGAACTAACACCGTGACCAGAAGGCTTACACCAGTGAACTAACACTTACGTGACCAGCAGCAGGCTTACACCAGTAACAAGTGAACTAACACCCTGTGACCAGCAGATTTACTCCAGTAACAAGTGAACTAACACCGTGACCAGCAGATTTACTCCAGTAACAAGTGAACTAACACCGTGACTAGCTGATTTACAACAGTAACAAGTCATCAGAAACTAAAATAACACTGTGAACAGCAGGTTTACACCAAGTGTTTTGAATTCCAGTACTCAAGATAGTGTACATTCATAAGAAAATGGGTTTCTTGTAATCAGTAAACAATGTCAGTAGATACAAATCTACAGGTTTAGAAATATAGAACTGTTATAATCAATAACACCTACATATACCAAACACTCAAAATGGTTGAGCACTAACAAGAATTTAAATGTTGGCTGAAAAATCAATCAAACTGATAATATTTATTAAGAATTCCAAGTTAAAGTATCACCAAACAAGTAGAGACCTATTATTAAATTACATAAACATGTTTTGACAGTTTTCTCTCATGACCAATTCTTTATTTACTTCAAATATTTATACATGACATCAAGGAATGTGTGAGTTTATGTTACTCATTCCAACACAAAACAACATTTTCAAATAAACAAAATACAAGTAACTGTATCATATTACTTTAAACTATTAATGTTTTTATAAACTAGTTTATGGAGATGATGGGCACTATTTTCACAGCCTCATCTCTACTCACCCAATGAAGCATAGATTTCACTAAAAGATGTCAGATGGTCCCTTAGTTCTAGAGCTGTGGACATTGCAAACAACAGACGGCTTTTTCTACCTGCAGGACCAACCTAAACAAACAATTTAAACTTTTTGAAAAACAATTCTGAAATCTTCATCACACTGGTATAAAAACTGCACTCTCTGGTTCACAAAGCTAACGACTGCTGTACACTAAAAATAACATGATTACTGGTTAATTAATGTCAGAAAAGAACAATGATACGGTTGTTTGCACTTGAATTAAAACTGTTCCAACATGCAAACATTGAATTAAAAATCTACATCAATAACTGCACATCACACTTTAAAGTTTCACGTTATAAAGTTGAAACAACTAAACCACATAGTTGGGATTTTTATTTGCATTTAAATAAGTGACATGTAATCTCTTCACTGGTTCCACACGTGAATAGAAGAGTTTTTGAAATATCTCTACTGGGTGATACCAGTTTTGAGGATCAATAACGTTTATATCAATTGTTAAATGTAGAGAATTTGTAAACAAGGTTTATTTTGTAACTTAATATCAAGACCTGAATGAAGGACGACACACAAGGTTTATTTTGTAACTTAATATCAAGACCTGAATGAAGGACGACACACAAGGTTTATTTTGTAACTTAATATCAAGACCTGAATGAAGGACGACACATACAGTATATTTATAAAACACATAATATCAAGACCATGAATGAAGCAGTTAACACATGAATACCAAAATTTATTTTGGAAACATTTACTTTGCAAGACAGCTGGTGCAATGTCACTTCAGGACGACTCCACTTATAGTTACTTCTGATTGTTTCTTTTGATAGATATCTTGATATCAAGACCACTGAATAAAGACACGACTACATCAAATGGTTTAAAATCTTCACAATTTAATATCAGGTTACCTGAATAAATGAAATCTTACACTGTTATACCCTTAAATACATTTTGTAACAGTAAAAACATTACAAAATCATGCTCTAAGAAAACCAAACCACTACAATGTGGTCATAAAAATGTAGAAACTCACATACAGACTCAAAAAGCCAGGACCATCCAATCACATTGTCTTTAAATGGTCTGGTACAAAGCAGAATTTGTTTTGTTGTCACCAGTCACTTCAAATAACTTGCATATTCTGACAATTCTTCAAACTCTACAGTCGTTTAAAACATGCTTCCTTCTGGAACAACAGAAACCTCAAAGATAATGAAGTTTATTAAATGCCACCATAGAAAGATTGTTATCCTTGTAATAAAACTTACTGTCAGACATACAAGTTTGTTCAAAGCACCAACACTTCTACAAAACCACTTTAAAGTTACAAGAGGCTGTTTTTAAAATACAAAACAATGTCTTCCTAAACCAAACACAAATCATTCCTATGTCTTCCACCAATAAAAGAAAACCAAGAAGTCTTTCCTTTGCTGGACCATTTTACCATGACTTGATTTTCTTATATCCAAACTGGGTTTAAAATTTAAGCATATAGAGAAGTTAACAAAACCTACTGGAGTTGATGTAGAAACAAAAGTGTTTATTTTATACACATTGATTATTTATATGTAGGTGAATAAGGGAATTGAATGAATGGTTTGTTTAAATATTTTAATACCAAAAATGTATATTACTTTTCAGTTTTCTTGCTAATACTTTTGTGTATATCATTATATGTTTGTGGAGAATATTAAGTGTTCATTAGTCACCTAATTAATGAATGTTTCAAAGAAAAATATTGTTTACTTTTTGGAGTATCCATTCATTGGACAGGTGAAATAAAAACTCATTTGTAACAAAAGACAGGAAATTGTGCTTCTATTTTCTTCTTAACATAACAAATATTAAAAAACATAAAGGTGTTAACGATGAAAAGAAAGAAATACTGTTTTCATGAATATATCGGGAGTCCAGTTCCTTCCTCACGCCATCTTGTGTCACTGTTTCAAGTTTGGTGCTGGTTGATCAAGAAATAAGGAACAGATTGAAATAAAAATACACAACTGTGTATTTTGTCCCAGACACACACTTTACTATAACTAACAGATATGTTAACACATCAAGAAATTCAAACCACTACACTGATGATAGTTCTATAATTTTTCAATTAAAGGGTGAAGTCCATCAGTTTGGGCACTTAAGCTCACAGTATTCACCTACAAAGTTGACCTGTGAAATTAAACAACATTTGTCTTGATGTTTATTGAACAAAATGTTTTATTGCTAATGCTAGAAGACAGCTCTCCTATTTCAGGTTTTAAATACCTGACAACAGATATATAATCTCCACATACAGGGTGAGTCCCTATTTTTAAGCAGTACGTGCAGAATATGAAAAGTGTATTAACAAAATGTTTAGACACATTAGAAGCCTTTGTTAACTATTATGATATAAAGGCAAACTGAATGTGCATAATTTTATGAATCATCACAAACTATAGTAAAATATTTTAAATAAAAAAATTATGCAAACGTTTGCAAAAACTAAAATAAAAATTTCTGGAGTAATCCTGTTGTAAGTTACAACACTTCTAGTAACATATTTTACTTCAGATTGATAGCTTGGAGATGGCATTTGACTGACCCAGAATTAACCTTTATACCATAACATCATGTCAAGTAATGAATGATCTGCAATGTGCCTAAACATGCAATGTTAGCAGCTTTCTAATGTATCACATCTACTTCATAACAATGGGAGAAAATCAAAGTTTAGAGACACCAGATATATCTACCCTGGAATCGTTATTAAACCCAACTGACCTGACTAAAAAAAAAGAATAGTGGATGTTACACAGTGGTCAATACAGGTCAATGAAGCACTGTACCCCATGTAACAAAACACTACTTCTAAGTGTGATTTTTCTTATTTTAAAATTATAATAAAACATTACAAGTAAACACAGAGATATATACAAACACCTGTTATCTTATTTAATCTTCTAATACTTGATTTCTTTATTCAGCAGTTTATTCTAAACAGTTTTTCAAACTATAACACTCATTTACAAATATTTACCACATGATTCATGATGGAAATAAAGCAATGAGTTAGTATGTCAGTTGACTCGTACAATGAGTTAGTAAGTCAGTTAACTCGTATAATGAGTTAGTAAGTCAGTTGACTCGTACAATGAGTTAGTAAGTCAGTTGACTCGTACAATGAGTTAGTAAATCAGTTGACTTGTACAATGAGTTAGTAAATCAGTTGACTTGTACAATGAGTTAGTAAGTCAGTTGACTCGTACAATGAGTTAGTAAGTCAGTTGACTCGTACAATGAGTTAGTAAGTCAGTTGACTCGTACAATGAGTTAGTAAGTCAGTTGACTCGTATTATGAATATTCTAGAAGAGTTTTAACATTTTCTTTTTTCTTTTCATACAAAACTGATTGTTTTTTACTTTCTACTCTTAATAAACAGTTTAACTACTAGAATGTTGTCTTAATTATTGTAATTCATGTGTTAATTGTTACTTTTCTACTTAGGGTACATGACATGGATACAACAGTATTCAGTATTGTAGCAACAATTCAACTTCAGAGTGGTATTGATGGTTTACACTTGAAACTTTAGTTAATACACTCACAAATGGTTTTATTACCTAATTATGTCCTACCTCAGTTAAACTGTTTTAGTTACTATACTGTAAAATAGTTTCACAAACTAACTACCTCTGCAACTTTTATAAACCTTCCTCTCCTGTTCTGTTTAACATCCAAGTAAAATCGTTTTGATTGTATCTGGAGCACTTTGGTAGCTAATTCTTGTTCTGGAGGTGGCATATACTGCCCTGAAAGAGAAAAGACAGTAAAATAGCCACATTAAAACATAATAACATCATACTTACTTCATTGATTGCTTATAAAATTCAAATTGTATAAAAAAAAACATTTTAAACATGTGCAATTATACTGAATGAACTACATACATCCTTTAGTGTTACGAGTTTCTGATACAAAATTTATAAATTCCATTACTGGAAAAAATATTTCAATATTCCTGAAAACAAAGACGTTTTCCAGTTCAGATACAACTGTGTAGAAAAAAGAAAGTATTCAATTCTTTTAACATCTCTAAACACTGGTGAGAAAGAAAGACCCATACACACTGCTCGGTTATCTGACTACATAAACTTCTATACATGATGTAAAAATAATAAATATTTGGAATGTAAAACAGACACATAATTATTAACTTATACCTACTTCTTAAACCTAATTATAAAAGTTGCAACATATAAATCATAAACTGGAAAATCACACAAAAATACAACTGAAAGAATTGCAGGTATTTAAAACCTAGGTTTACCTAAATAATATTATACCTACTGTTTTAACTCACTCTCTTATAAGTAGAAATGTTTTTATCTGTTACAATTCTCATCAAAACAAGTGAAGCTTGTAAAACCAAACAGAGCATCACAGGTCTGTCTTACTAACTCATATCCAGGAGATCACTACTTACAGCAGCTGTATGTACATTTTATTGCTTATATTAAAATCTTTCACTAACCAAAATTGCATATAATTACAGAGACTAAGTGTTCAGAATTACTTTGGCACATTTTTAGTTTATAAGTTTGTAACTGTTACAACTCTGGTAACAAATACGAGAGAGAAAAGTTTTTGGATGGCATGGTTTCTATTATATAGCATGACAGATAAAATTACCAATATCCAGCAAACATCCCATAATAATAGTGGTAAAATTAAGAATGAAGAGTTTATGAATAGTTTATCCACTATTATCACAGAATATTTGTTGTAGATTGGAAAGATATTAATTAGGAATTCAATGTTTGGATAAAGTGTAGAAGTTAAGAAACACTTTGTAAGATACATATAAAGATATACATATAGATATGTATAAAGATATCATGTTTCTTTGAACATTAATTGTGATAACACATTTTCAGTTACTTAGAATAACTTTTGGACAGTTCATAGTAAATGTATAAAAAAAGAATCCTGTTACTGAACAATGGTTTGATTGTGTTCGTAAGGTTCTAAGCTTTACATTTGTTTGTTTGCTTTGAATTTCACACAAACCTACACAAGAGCTATCTACACTAGCCATTCCTGATATAACAGTGTAAAACTAGAGAGAAGGCAGCTAGTCATCACCAACCACCACCAACTAATCTTTTATCAACAAACAGTGGTATTAACAATAACATTACAATGCCCCCATGGCTGAAAGACATGGCATTTTGGTGAGATGGGGATTCAAACCTGTAATCCCAGATTGCTCGGTGAGCCCTCTAACCACCTGGCTGTGTCGGGCCCCAAGGCTTTATGATGAACAAGATTCTTCAGAAAATTCAGACACTATAGATAAATATTTATTTTTGGATGAAAACACGAAAGTCTCTGTTAAGATTCCTGTTTACATTCCACAAAATAAATTAAATCTAAGTTATGTAATTTATTCACACTGAGAAATGTTTAAAGCCATAGCTGAAAAATAGACATTGTATGTTTTAATATTTATTACACAGGTATGTATCAAATACTTTAATATGGGGTCACAAGATATGTTTTTAATTTTTAATCATTTCAACAGGTGTGGCTTTAAAATATTATCTCAACATAAAAACAGGCCTGAGTTTGTTAAAGTTGAACTAACAAATAATTATGTACACTTTATTTGAACTAATAATTAAATTAAGTGTGTTTTACTTGAATTAATAATTTATAAAAAGGATGCAGAAGTTTCATTAGTTTTATAAAACTTCAGAACAATGTGGTAAGATGGAAGCCACCTACTAGTTATATGACTTCCTTAGGACAAAGCTGAGAGTTATGGTTCCCAAAACATTCAATACCACCAAACAAATATCATAATATGATCTTTTGGGACAATGGATCTATTGGCCCATTGTAGCTGTCCCATCCTCTAAACTACCAATAAATAATTTTTTAAAAATCTTAAAACCAACATTTATTTATTATAACAGAAATATAATACATTTGTGACTGTTTAAGTATTTTACTTGTGCTGTAACTAGCACACATTATTGTCCCATGATGCCCAGGAGGTCAGTCGGCTCGGTAATCACTGTGAGGTTCACGCGTTCGACTTAAATACATTGTACAGTTCAGTCCTACTTCCATTCTGTTCTATCTTCGTTCGTTGTATGTTAGATTTTTTCAATAAAGAATGTATTTTAGCCTGTTGAGTCATCTGGGAAACAGATTCTAATTATGACAAGCAAGCATCTGAAACTTCCCGATATTAGACAGTTCTGCAAGTCAGTTACTAGTACTACAAGTGACAATGTAGACAATCCAACAACCTCAAGCAAAAAGGAATAGAAACTTGCCATACAGAGGAAACACCATGTTCATCAGAGGACGAGTCTAAAAATGCATGTGCAACTATTGCACATCATGAACTACCAGATAGTTGTGAAACAAGTTTGTGCAGTAATGAAAAAGTTGACACTCCACAGATAAAGTGTGGAAAGCCATATCATCCAGATGCATAACTAATACCACGACAGAAAGCAAAATCTCAAAATATCAACTTCCAAGGCAAGTGGTTTGATGAGTTCCCATGGCTGCACTTCGACAATCAAACTCAAAATGTCATATGCTTTCATTGTGCCAAAGCAGGAAATAGAGTCCTATTTACATTTGAAATTGGAGAGTGCAGTGGTTTATACCTTCATATTCACCGGTTTTTGCAACTGGAAAAAGGCAAAACAGAAATTCAACGAACACCAATCCTCCTCTCAGCACAGATATGCTATATCTCCAGAAGGTTTACTTGATGTAACTCCAGTGACTGTTCAGCTACATGATGGGAAAAAGAAGCAGCTGGAAAAATGCAAAAGAAATCTAGACAAAATATTCAGAAGTTTACATTTCTTACTGCGTCAAGGTTTAGCATTACGTGGACATACTGATACAAAGGGGAACTTCCTGCAGTTAATGAAGCTCCTGGAAGAGGAAGATCCTGAGTTGATGGCTTACTTGTCAAAGAAAACCACATTCACATCAACCCAAGCTCTGGATGAAATAATGGAGATGTTCAGCCATCAAATACTGAGGAACATAACACACGAAGTGCAGCAAAGTAAAATCTTTGCATTAATGGTTGATGGCACTCAAGACGTTACAGGTGCCGAACAGGAAGCAATATGTGTACGATACTAGATGAGAATCTTGACGTCCATGAGACATTTCTTGGTTTGTACAGTGTTTCCAATACAACTAGTGAAACAATATCCTCGACTGTACTTGATGTACTGACTAGACTCAATCTGTTAGGATTAAGAGCACAAACTTATGATGGAGCCGCTAACATGAGTGGTGCGTACAGTGGATGTCAGGTAAAAATAAAAAAGAAGCAACCGTCAGCTTTGTTTTTTTCACTGCGGAGCACACAAGGCTAATTTAATAATGTAACATGCAGTTGAAGCTTGTGAATGTGTTCGAGATTCTATCCAGTGGGTACGTGAACTTGGTGTCTTGCTTCAGAGGTCAGGCAAATAAAAGACAATCTTTGAAAATATTATATCGTCAGATAACCACAATGGTCCAGTTAAATACATCCGTCCACTGTGTCTAACACGCTGTTTGTGCCGCCTATCTGCAATCACATGTGCTAATGATCACTACAGTGACATTGTTGATTCTTTCTCTGAATTAGCAAATGAAAAATCAGATGTAGCAGTGAAAGCACGAGGTCTGCTGGACAGATTTGACAAAGGAAAGACAGTTTTAGGATTGTTGATGGCTCAGCATCCATTAGCTGCATTAGAGGAACTAAATCGTGCATTCCAAGCAAAATCAGCGACAGTATCTGGCATGATTGAAGTATCTGCAATGACAGTTGAGCAATTGTGGGTATTGCGAACAGAGGAAAATTACAACAAGATAATTGATGAAGCTGAGAAAAAGGTAACTTCCCAAGATCTGGTGCCTATTGAACTACCACGCATTCGCAGACACCTCAGAAGGATCACAGGTGATGGCTCAGCACACCATTCTGCAACAGCTAGAGATTACTATAGAAGCCAATATTTTGAATTTGTGGATACAGTCATAGAACATCTGACCACTAGATCCAAAGCAGACAACAATGACTTGAGGCAATATGTAGCACTTGAGAACATCTGGCAAGATTAACAACTCGGTTATAAACTTCTACCCAGAAATCTCTGCACAACGGCTCGAGTTTCAGTTGCCCATGTTCAAAGGAACAACAAAAGCAGTATCTCTGAAAGGTACGAAGGATGCTTACTGTAAAATGCATGAAACAAGCCAGCAGATGTTTAGTGAAGTGTTTCTTCTCATGAAAATTTTGCTTGTATGTCCAGTATCCAGCTGCGAATGTGAACGCAGCTTTTCTGCATTTAGACAGTTGAATATGTGGTTAAGGTCAACTATGTCTCAGTGCCGCCTCAACCATGTGGCAGTTTGTCACACTCACAAAGATGAGGTTGACAAGATAAATATAGAAGAGCTTATGAAAGAATTCATAAACAGATCATCACAAAGGAGGTCTACGTTTGGGAACATGTAGACTAGAGGACTAAATGAATCTTACTTCAATGAAAAGTATGAATAATTATGTGCTACATTGTATTGATGTGTAATTTTCAAGAGTTCACAAAGACATTTTAATTATTTTTATCAAACAACATGAACAGTTTTTCAGTAGATATGAAATTATCAAGGGTAATTACTAATTTTATTAATATTTGACAACGTAACTCATGCAATGAAAGTTATTAGTAAACTTGTCAAATATAATGGCCATCTTTTATACTGTGCAGTGTGCAGGAATAAATTCATGTGTCAGTTAATTTGTGACACATTTGTCTTTATTCTATTAACATTTTGAAAACTGTTCACAACACCTCATTTATACAAACTTACATGGAAACCTTGAAGTATCCTGGCAACAAGATTACTCTGTGACTGCATGTTTACAGCTTTCAGGTTCACGTAATCAGAGATTACAAATTTGCAAATTGAACAGTCCACATAAGTGGTTGCAAAAATCATCCCCCCTTCAGGTGTAAAAAAAATCTACGCCCCTGGTGGTTAGTGTTTGTGATTGGCTGAAATACACTATAAGGTATTTTTAATTGGCTGAAATATAATGTAAGTTATGTGTGATTGGCTAAACTATACATAAGACCTTGAGTTTTCTGAAGTTCAAGTTAAAGATACTAGAGCAAATCGCATCATTTTTACAATTATGCAATCCTATTTCCACTAAAAGACAGATTGATAGATCACTCGTTCCGCTACTTTAATAAACATTGATACAAAAATGTTTTGTTGACAGAAATAGATTTCAATATCAAACACAACGTTGTTAGGGTTAAGTGACTCTCACCATTAAACTTACACGTTAGAAATAAGACTAGATATTAAAATTTTACCAAAGTTAATTATCGTGTTATTTATATTTTAATATAAATACGTGGTGGCGAATATATCTTATAAACAGTTGCAATTTGATTTTGGAACTCTCTGTGATCTGAATGACGAGAACACTATACTATTCATGAAGAGCTACAGTAAGTAGTGTCTGTGACCAAATAAAGCGAAGATTTTAAAATTATATTAAGTGCTCCTAGCATTATATTTAACAAGACGTCCCGAACCGCGGCAACAAACACCTACACACTATAAAATAAACTGAAGTTTATGTCACGACTCAAACTAAAGATAAAAACTTGCGATATATGGAATCTTCCATTCCATCAATACCTGAGGAAAATCATAGCCGACATATTTTTTGTATACCATTCGTAACTCACAAGTTATATATTCGATTTTCAACTAAATTAAAAGCGAGTAGATTAGCGTGTTTCTTAGAAAACACACGAGGCATTTTAACAGATACAGTAAAAAGTATTTTTAACACTCAGCTTACAATATTTGAAAAACACTGAAACATCTAGAAAAGCTCAGAAATCAGATTTTTTTTTTCCTTTAGAAAATATCTAGCCTATTACTCAGCAGACACGACACAGTAAAGTGAATATTAAACAGAACTTTTTAATTTTTCACATGGTTTTAATACTGAAAGGCAAGTAAAACGCCACCTAATCCTAGAACCAAGTGTTTAAAAATATGCAAACACAGGCTGTACTAGCAACAGACCTAGGTTCTCTTATTTCAGGGTTCGACTGTGGCTAAAACTTCCTAAGAAACCAAAACACACGATAGTGTCGAACAACAAAGACAACCTTCAGGATAAACTCTTTTATTAATATGAGTGATACTTTAACAATTTTACACCTTCTCGAACTGTGGGAATTCAAACAATGACACATTTTCCAGGGTAAGTACTCACAACCTACACTCACTTTACATACCTAATACCAAGGCAATCCGCTAAGAAAAATAACAAGTTATAACATCTCCAGTTCTGATTGAATTTCTTCCAATGTTTTCTTTCTTTTTTCTCACTTAGTAATAAAAATGCATTTGATAGAAAAACATGTTTAAAAAAATATGGTACACGATTAGATATTTATTACTCACAAATAGATGTCAAATTTGGTTTAAATATACGTCATGTGTGCAAAGTTATTAAAAAAAAAAACAGCTCAATTTTAACCAAACTTTTCCCACAAACCTACGCAAAAAGGTCACGTGAGCTATCCATCTAAAACTTTATCACTTTTCACCTGAGATAAAAAGTTGACCGTTTTTAGTTTTTTTCACTCACATTAAAGATGGTTGATTTAGAGCAGCAAAACTATATGGGGAAGGAACGAGCACAAGGGTAAGAACGTTCAAGTATTGGTTAAAACCAAACAAATTAGTTAAGTACTATCCAGATCAAATTGGTTAGAACCAAACAAATTAGTTAAGTACTTTTCAGATCAAATTGGTTAGAACCAAAAACAAATTAGTTAAGTACTTTCCAGATCAAGTTTTCAAAAGAATCAGAAAGGTTCATTTCCAACTTTTAATCAGAAATTAGTTAACTTTGATGAAATTGTCTCAATGAAAGACCGTTTATGGTCACGTGATATTAAT
This sequence comes from Tachypleus tridentatus, assembly GCF_004210375.1. Lineage (NCBI taxonomy): Eukaryota > Metazoa > Arthropoda > Merostomata > Xiphosura > Limulidae > Tachypleus > Tachypleus tridentatus. The sequence continues at coordinate 183,794,415 of NC_134825.1, read as the reverse complement.
TTAAGCCATTAGTTTAAATAATGGTGATCGATATGGCTGTATCAGTATATATAGGCGAAGACAAGAAACTGTTAATCTAAATTTTACAGCATTACTATGAATGAAGTTATTAGTACTGTTTTTTCCATCACACCAAACATGCTCGCCCTTTCAGCCGTGGTGGCGTCATAATGTTACAGTCAATCCCACTATTCGTTGGTAAAAGAGTAGCCCAAGAGTTGGCGGTGAGTGATGATGACTAGCTGCCTTTCCTCTAGTCTTATACTGCTAAATTAGGGACGGCTAGCGCAGATAGCCCTCATGTAGCTTTACGCGAAATTCAAAACAAATACTTTGAAAGAATCCGTGAAGAGAAAAATACATAAGTAAAAAACATCTGGTATGGATTGAGAAAATTCTATGTAGAGGAACGAACATATATTTCATTGGTTCTGTAACGTATAGGGCTGTTCCGAATAATAGAGTTGCACATATGGGTTACTATCGAGTGCTACTTTCTTGTATTAAAAAACAAACACCTTAGATACGACAAAAAGGTGTAGCAAAAATGATTCTGTGTGTGACTTAAAGGAATGAAATAAAAATTGACGACCAAACTGGTAGCTACACTTATAGCACTGATAAAGATTTTAAAGAACGTTCAACACTTATTTGACCATACCTTGTTTCCACACCTAAGATATTTTTTCCAATGCAGTGTTACTGTATATGTATTGCTATATATCACATCTAAGACTTTTTTAAATAAATATAATACTATCACTTAAAAGATTAGAGAACATGGAAATAAGAGTACAAAACTTTCAATTTAATGGGATATACAATAACAATATACCAAAATTAGAACTGATAGAATAGTTTCATCCAAGTTTTCTCCTCACCAGTACAAATTTCCATGTTGTATAACCTATGTCACTCTTGTACACCATTCTCACGAGCAAATCACGTTTTACAATTTCTGTAGGGTCGTATTTTTGGAATCGTAGATGTCCTCTCCATGATGTCCTCAGGCAATGAAAACTGTTGTTTGTATATTGGTCTGAATTCACTGAAGAAATAATCCAGTAGTGAGTGGTTGAATTTTGAAGAGCCTGCCTGAAGATTCATCCATTTTCTGATTATTACTGAAACACCAGTACTGAACCAATCAAAAGAGGATCTGTTGACCAATAATCTTTCCAGTTATATTTTCTTTTCTGTTCCATTAGTAGAATGAGGCCTAGGAATTTCTTTATGTCTGTCTGTGTACCTTCAGACCATTGAAGTACTTAGGATGACATTTTATGTTTCTCTGCAGTTTGATTATGGTAGGTATATATTTCCTGACTAAATATTTCAAACAAGTCAACGACAAGCATTAGACTTGTTACTGCAGCAACACTTTCTGGTTTGAATGGAGTTATAGCGACCCCTGGATTTCCTTCATGGAATATCTATTTCTGACTAATTATCATTATCACAAAAGTGAAATAAATAACAAATAGGAACATGTGGAATTATCATAACTTTCTGATTGAGAACCAGTTGAGAACACAATAACTTTAGGTATATTTGTTGGTCTAACAACATCACTGAACCTAGAGACATTATCTGTATCTTTGGTTGTTGTTTATTGTCCACAAAACAACACGCATAGCCGTCAATAATTTTGACTCGATAAACCATATCGTAATTTCTCTCACTAACATGACCTGACCTGACCTTCATAGTATCACACCCTCGTGGTCCAAAAGTGCGTGATTGCGTTTAAAGGTAAAGGAGTCACGACCTATGAAGCAACAAATTCACAGTCGAAGAACTCTAACCTTTAAGCCACGCCTGACCAGTCTGTAGTGAAACTTTGAAAGTGTGAATACAACATATTTGAAAGGTAGAGACAATAAAAGACAACAGTTAATAAAACTGTTAAGAAAGGGTTGTTAAAATATGACACGTACATCTTTAACTGATAAAGGTTAGCTACCTTCTTTGCACTAGGCAGGCTAAAAACTATAATAAAATTGTCTTTTAACGAATATCAGAAATCCCAAGGTCATAATGGCGTTTAATATTTTATTAACAACCAGAAAAGCATGTTGTCAACAATATAATGTTATCTACCACAAACATACCAGGTTAACATGTTGTCAACAATATAATGTTATCTACCACAAACATACCAGGTTAACATGTTGTCAACAATATAATGTTATCTACCACAAACATACCAGGTTAACGTGTTCTTCAACAATATAATGGTATCTACCACAAACATACCAGGTTAACGTGTTGTCAACAATATAATGTTATCTACCACAAACATACCAGGTTAACGTGTTCTTCAACAATATAATGGTATCTACCACAAACATACCAGGTTAACGTGTTGTCAACAATATAATATTATCTACCACAAACATACCAGGTTAACATGTTGTCAACAATATAATGTTATCTACCACAAACATACCAGGTTAACGTGTTCTTCAACAATATAATGGTATCTACCACAAACATATCAGGTTAACATGTTGTCAGCAATATAATGTTATCTACCACAAACATACCAGGTTAACGTGTTCTTCAACAATATAATGTTATCTACCACAAACATACCAGGTTAACGTGTTCTTTAACAATATAATGTTATCTACCACAAACATACCAGGTTAACGTGTTCTTCAACAATATTATGTTATCTACCACAAACATACCAGGTTAACGTGTTCTTCAACAATATTATGTTATCTACCACAAACATACCAGGTTAACGTGTTCTTCAACAATATTTGTGTTATCTACCAGAAACCTAGCAGGTTAACGCGTTAACCTGTTATTTTGAATTTGTGAACACAGTCATAGAACATCTGACCACTAGATCCAAAGCAGACAACAATGACTTGAGGCAATATGTAGCACTTGAGAACATCTGGCAAGATTGACAACTCGGTTATAAACTTCTACCCAGAAATCTCTGCACAACGGCTCGAGTTTCAGTTGCCCATGTTCAAAGGAACAACAAAAGCAGTATCTCTGAAAGGTACGAAGGATGCTTACTGTAAAATGCATGAAACAAGCCAGCAGATGTTTAGTGAAGTGTTTCTTCTCATGAAAATTTTGCTTGTATGTCCAGTATCCAGCTGCGAATGTGAACGCAGCTTTTCTGCATTATAATATAATGCTATCTACCACAAACATACCAGGTTAACGTGTTGTCCTACAATATAATGTTATCTACCATAAATATACCAGGTTAACGTGTTATACAATATTATGTTATCTACCACAAACATACCAGGTTAACGTGTTGTCCTACAATATAATGTTATCTACCACAAACCTAGCGGGCTCTCTATTACAAAATACAATTGATTCCTACCTGGCTTGAAAGTAAAAATGTGAATATTCAGGAGTTGCACAGTCCGAGTTGAGGTCTTAACTCTGAGCACACTTTTCAAAAGCTTGTCAAATGACAAGAAACTATCCGACATTCATACAAACATAAGGTTACCCAAAAAGAAACAGATGATCTGTTTTTATTGTAGTTCAACTATTTGAGAAAGTTATGACATAAATGAGACTAAAAATTAACAAAATCAATATACCTATTTATAACAATAACAAAATGAATACACCTATTTATAACAATAACAAAATGAATACACCTATTTTTAACAATAACAAAATGAATACACCTATTTATAACAATAACAAAATGAATACGCCTATTTATAACAATAACAAAATGAATACGCCTATTTATAACAATAACAAAATGAATACGCCTATTTATAACAATAACAAAATGAATACACCTATTTATAACAACTGCTATTCCTATTCGTAATGTAACTTTTATTATAGTATCAAAGAATCAGCGTTGTGAGAAAATGACACTAGTGTGATGTGTAAACATCTTAAAGACTGTCCTAACTGGTTTACAAGTGTCCCAGTTTGTTTGCTTGCTTTTGCCTTAATTTTTCTATGGCTATCATACACGTTAAAATTATTAGAATCTCCCCTTTTATCAGTGTTAGTTTGTAGTTATACGTGTTCCTTTACTTGTAGAACCCTTAGCAACGAGGAATCTCGCCATACCATGTTTTTTTTGTAAACCTAATCTATCATTGGTCAACCACAGCAATTGAGATCTGAAAACCTGCCAATCCACGAAAACAAACGAGAAAGCAAGACGTTTCTTACGTTCAATTCAACTGAGGTACGTTTCTTAAACTTCGTTAAGTAAAATAATAAACAAATTTCCTTTATCTATGACTTTAGAAAGCAATACAATAGACATTTGGTTGTTGAATTAAACGGTAACAAGTCTTGTTTTACTTCCCCGCTGGGACAGCGGTCAATCTACAGATTTACAACACTAAATAAAATAAGTGGATAGCCAGATGAGGCTTAGCTACAAGAAAAACACATGTTTTCGTTAACCTGAAGATGGCTTATTAGGTCTAAACATTGTTCTGTGTATTAATACCTACACCAGCTGTCTTGAGAACACAACCTGAAGATGGCTGATTAGGTCTAAACATTGTTCTGTGTATTAATACCTACACCAGCTGTCTTGAGAACACATTTTTATTTCAAGTGGATTTCTCGTCATCACGACAAACACACTTATCTTAAACTGTTTCAGATCTCTTCGAGTGTCACTCCGCATGGAAACAAAGTCCTTATTTTGAACAGTGTAATTCTAGTAAGTGTTGTCATAACTTTAATTTGTAAATGTTGTTGTAATTCCCATTATTTGAAATATTTTGTTATATTTGTTTCAGTTCACTTTATACTTACTATAAAATTCAGGATAAATAGTTTTAAATATGTATTCAAATCCTATTTAACCCAGAAAACTCCGCAATGTTAATGTCACACTCGTTTATCCACTAGATGAGCCATCAAGGTTTGAATTTTGATATATTAGACCGTCTATGCGTAAATGATAACCTTAATGAATCTGACTGTTACGCAGTTGGTTCAGGCTTTTAAACACATTTTATGTCGCACGTGATCCCAAAAAATATTCCACCTTTATACCGATACAACATGATACAGAATATACAAAATCTTACAGAGAACCAAAGTACAATACCATCAAAAACAATATATTAATTATCAAACACTTGAAAACTAGTATCTGCAAATTAGGGTTACGATAAAACATCATAGCGACATATGAACAGTCCTTGCTGTGCTTAAACTACAACAGAGTTCAGTTACAAACCACGTAAACTATTCCATATTGAAAATTGAAAACAACACATGTCTCTTCCCCCATTCCCTGAATGGCTGCTACTGATCAATACAAGCTTGTGATATGCGCATCACACTAGGCGTCCCTGTCTCTCTGGGCCAAAACAAACACACATTTTTTAAATCAATATACAATGAGCCAGAAGGTAGGATGAAACACTACTGGTAACACATCAACACTATTAAACAGCTTCCCATTTGAAGAGTAGTAGTCACGTGAGACGGTACAAATATATTTAAAGAACATGGATTACCACTATGAGAATTATCTATAATTGTTGTTCGTAAAATTTCGCACAAAGTTTCTCTAAGACAACAGACGCTTTCTGTCCCTCATCTACAGATGATAAACTGAAAGATAATAGTTGTGGTGTCCACAATAAATGGTTGTCCAGGACACACAAAATTATCGCCGAAAAACTAAACTGTCAGATCCCATGGACCCGGCATAGCCAGGTGCTTACGGCACTCGACTCGTAATCTGAGAGTCGCGGGTTTGAATCTCCCTAACTCCAAATATGCTCGCCGTTTCAGCCGTGGGGGCGTTATAATGTTACGATCAATCCCACTATTCGTTGGTAAAAGAGTAGCCCAAACCCCACGTTCCAGTACTAGCTAGAAGTCTGGACCGTCATAGGATCCGATTTGAATTTCGCGCAAAGCTACTCGAGGGCTATCTGCGCTAGCCGTCCCTACTTTTGCAGTGAAAGACTATAGGGAAGGCAGCTAGTCATGACTACCCACCGCCAGCTCTTGGGCTATTCTTCTACTAACGAATAGTGGGATTAGCCGTAACATTACAACGCCCCAAGACTGAAAGGGGCTAGCACGTTTGGTGTAACAGAAATTCGAACCCGCGATTCTCAGATTACGAGTCGAGTGCCTTAACCACCTGGCCATGCCGGGCCGAAACTTGGCGAAAACAATATAAATTTCGAGTCGTTTCTCTATGTATACCATGTTCTGATTTTCAGGAGATGTAATAATAAAAACTACATAATGTCACCAGAATACAGAGAGTTATTTTAACTAGCTGAGAATATTAAGGCAGGAAGAATGAGGACATAAATAAACCTAAGTTTCTTACAAGATAAATAAAAAGTAGAGAATTAAAAACAACTGAATATAGGGGGCGTAAAAACAGTAACTAATCAGTTTTGGATATGTTGTAAACATCATTTACTCAAACTACAAACCCCTATTTTGGTCCAGTAACTAATCAGTTTTGGATATGTTGTAAACATTATTTACTCAAACTACAAACCCCTATTTTGGTCCAGTAACTAATCAGTTTTGGATATGTTGTAAACATTATTTACTCAAACTACAAACCCCTATTTTGCTCCAGTAACTAATCAGTTCTGGATATGTTGTAAACATTATTTACTCAAACTACAAACCCCTATTTTGCTCCAGTAACTAATCAGTTCTGGATATGTTGTAAACATTATTTACTCAAACTACAAACCCCTATTTTGCTCCAGTAACTAATCAGTTCTGGATATGTTGTAAACATTATTTACTCAAACTACAAACCCCTATTTTGCTCCAGTAACTAATCAGTTCTGGATATGTTGTAAACATTATTTACTCAAACTACAAACCCCTATTTTGCTCCAGTAACTAATCAGTTTTGGATATGTTGTAAACATTATTTACTCAAACTACAAACCCCTATTTTGCTCCAGTAACTAATCAGTTCTGGATATGTTGTAAACATTATTTACTCAAACTACAAACCCCTATTTTGCTCCAGTAACTAATCAGTTCTGGATATGTTGTAAACATTATTTACTCAAACCACAAACCCCTATTTTGCTCCAGTAACTAATCAGTTTTGGATATGTTATAAACATTATTTACTCAAACTACAAACCCCTATTTTGGTCTAGTAACTAATCAGTTCTGGATATGTTGTAAACATTATTTACACAACAGGTTTGGGTGCAGTATACCAAGCCACAGTATCTTATTTAATGCTCCACAACAGGTTTGGGTGCAGTATACCAAGCCACAGTATCTTATTTAATACTCCACAACAGGTTTGGGTGCAGTATACCAAGCCACAGTACCTTATTTAATACTCCACAACAGGTTTGGGTGCAGTATACCAAGCCACAGTATCTTATTTAATGCTCCACAACAGGTTTGGGTGCAGTATACCAAGCCACAGTACCTTATTTAATACTCCACAACAGGTTTGGGTGCAGTATACCAAGCCACAGTATCTTATTTAATGCTCCACAACAGGTTTGGGTGCAGTATACCAAGCCACAGTATCTTATTTAATACTCCACAACAGGTTTGGGTGCAGTATACCAAGCCACAGTACCTTATTTAATACTCCACAACAGGTTTGGGTGCAGTATACCAAGCCACAGTATCTTATTTAATGCTCCACAACAGGTTTGGGTGCAGTATACCAAGCCACAGTACCTTATTTAATACTCCACAACAGGTTTGGGTGCAATATACCAAGCCACAGTATCTTATTTAATGCTCCACAACAGGTTTGGGTGCAGTATACCAAGCCACAGTATCTTATTTAATACTCCACAACAGGTTTGGGTGCAGTATACCAAGCCACAGTACCTTATTTAATACTCCACAACAGGTTTGGGTGCAGTATACCAAGCCACAGTATCTTATTTAATGCTCCACAACAGGTTTGGGTGCAGTATACCAAGCCACAGTATCTTATTTAATACTCCACAACAGGTTTGGGTGCAGTATACCAAGTCACAGTACCTTATTTAATACTCCACAACAGGTTTGGGTGCAGTATACCAAGTCACAGTATCTTATTTAATACTCCACAACAGGTTTGGGTGCAGTATACCAAGCCACAGTACCTTATTTAATACTCCACAACAGGTTTGGGTGCAGTATACCAAGTCACAGTACCTTATTTAATACTCCACAACAGGTTTGGGTGCAGTATACCAAGCCACAGTATCTTATTTAATGCTCCACAACAGGTTTGGGTGCAGTATACCAAGCCACAGTATCTTATTTAATACTCCACAACAGGTTTGGGTGCAGTATACCAAGTCACAGTACCTTATTTAATACTCCACAACAGGTTTGGGTGCAGTATACCAAGCCACAGTATCTTATTTAATGCTCCACAACAGGTTTGGGTGCAGTATACCAAGCCACAGTACCTTATTTAATACTCCACAACAGGTTTGGGTGCAGTATATCAAGTCACAGTATCTTATTTAATGCTCCACAACAGGTTTGGGTGCAGTATACCAAGCCACAGTATCTTATTTAATGCTCCACAACAGGTTTGGGTGCAGTATACCAAGCCACAGTATCTTATTTAATACTCCACAACAGGTTTGGGTGCAGTATACCAAGCCACAGTACCTTATTTAATACTCCACAACAGGTTTGGGTGCAGTATACCAAGTCACAGTACCTTATTTAATGCTCCACAACAGGTTTGGGTGCAGTATACCAAGCCACAGTATCTTATTTAATACTCCACAACAGGTTTGGGTGCAGTATACCAAGTCACAGTACCTTATTTAATACTCCACAACAGATTTGGATGCAGTATACCAAGCCACAGTATCTTATTTAATACTCCACAACAGGTTTGGGTGCAGTATACCAAGCCACAGTATCTTATTTAATACTCCACAACAGGTTTGGGTGCAGTATACCAAGTCACAGTACCTTATTTAATACTCCACAACAGGTTTGGGTGCAGTATACCAAGCCACAGTATCTTATTTAATACTCCACAACAGGTTTGGGTGCAGTATACCAAGCCACAGTATCTTATTTAATACTCCACAACAGGTTTGGGTGCAGTATACCAAGTCACAGTACCTTATTTAATGCTCCACAACAGGTTTGGGTGCAGTATACCAAGTCACAGTATCTTATTTAATACTCTACAACAGGTTTGGGTGCAGTATACCAAGTCACAGTATCTTATTTAATGCTCCACAACAGGTTTGGGTGCAGTATACCAAGTCACAGTACCTTATTTAATACTTTACAACAGGTTTGGGTGCAGTATACCAAGTCACAGTACCTTATTTAATACTTTACAATAGGTTTGGGTGCAGTATACCAAGTCACAGTACCTTATTTAATACTTTACAATAGGTTTGGGTGCAGTATACCAAGTCACAGTATCTTATTTAATGCTCCACAACAGGTTTGGGTGCAGTATACCAAGTCACAGTACCTTATTTAATACTTTACAATAGGTTTTGGTGCAGTATATCAAGCCACAGCACCAAATTTAGAACTTTACAACAGGTTTGGGTGCAGTATACCAAGCCACAGTACCTTATTTAATACTCTACAATAGGTTTGGGTGCAATGTAATAAGCCACTTTTGTTGTAAACTGGTATTAAAATAATTATAAGAATTACAAATCAGATTTTCTTTTCCTTGTAAGTTCAACATGCGTGATTTTTTTTGTTGCATTTTTATGTGCACAGCCTAGTACTCAACAGTACAGATTTTGAAATGTTTTTTAAACTGAATCTTTACTGTTTAAGGTGTTTTTTATTGGTTTTTTTTTGCCGGACGTTGTACTAATTGTTGAAATTATGTGCGATCTCTATTATGAAGCACCATCGTGGTTTATGATACCAATAATAACACGTGTTACAATTGTACTCTAAGACAGCGAATAAAATAATAATGTGGCAAAGTAAAAGTCGAGTAATGAAAACATATTGTGGGCTGTCACAACTAGGGTTAACTTTATTTTGTATGTATATTATTAAAATACCCCAGTACACCTTGCGAGTTTGATATTCAAGGTTATACATGGTTGTAAAAACCAACGTTTCTGAATACAAACATGAATGGCTTCGCCAGGATGCGACTAGTTATAAAGAATTTAATAATTTAAATAACGTATCCTGAGTAACTGACCTTTACACTGCTCACACTGAATATTGGTATAAATACTGTAAGTGTTCCTTATAACGTCTTGAAAACCTGTCACAATTTACGACCAACAACAGGTCACTAATCAAAATATTTTGATAATCCATGTTCGTTTGTACTATTTACACTTTGCGCGTTTCAAGACATCAGATACTGTTTTTCGATGTACGATTTGGTTCTGTAATGGCTAAGAAAGCTTTATTTTTTATCTTTGCCTTTGTTGGACGGACGAGAAAAAAGTAAAAAAGAAGTCTTCCAAAAGGAAGACCAGACAAATATGATCAAAATAAACGTAAAGGATCGTTCCAAGGTTCCTGACTGGTTGAAAGAAAGAGGTCTCGCTTTGCTATTCAAAACACTTTCACAAAATCACAACTTTCTATCAACTAATGAACGTTCCACGACTATATCTAATTTAGAATAATGTAGCAAGTTTACACTGTTTATTACTGAACTAATTTGTTTATTACAGTACGGATAACTTTAGTTCCTTGCGGACAACCCAGTCTGTAAGTTTTATTTCGAACACTGTAGTCAATACTATCTCCAAGCACCTCGTAGGCTACTCTAACAGAATATTGGGATTTGTCTGCCACTTTTATAATGCGTCCACGACCTTAAAGTACTGTAACAGGACCAAGGAACCTAGGATACATAGTACATAACGCTAACCACTCAATTGAACTTACCAGAACAACTTTGTACAGTTTCTGTTTGTACTTACAATACACATTCTAGTATTATATCGTGAATTATATTCAAAATACTAAATAAACTGGCCAAACGACTTTGCATTTCTTCTGAACGAAAAAACAAACAAACATGATAATTAAAAAAACCAACCAACTTCAGTCATTGAAAAGACAACGAATTACTTAGATGAACAGTAACATAATTATAGTAGAAACTAATATATTCATGGTCAACATTACTTCAGCGCGTTACTTATTCGTTTAAGAACAGAAGTTGGGAAATGTTGACATCCCTCCATTCAACATGCCAGTGAACTACACCTCATACTATAAATTAAAAGGTAGTTGCGAAAGTTAAATGAGTAAAAATGTCTTCTTTGTCTTTGAAAGTGTACGTGTGTAAATTTTAAAGTTTGGTAAAGGCATCTTAAATGCATAATTTTCCCAGTTCCATAGCGCAGCGCTATCTTACGAAAAATGAAGTTCGTTACTTAAAGTAATAGAAAGTTTTGGCTGCACATAATGTGCATAGTAGTTGTTTGTAGTGTATTACTTTAAAATAAAACTAATATACAGAAAAGTTCAGACACTAGCAACTACAACAGAGAGAACTACCGATGAATGAAACCTTTACTATAGTCCCTAGGGCCTATACGACAACAGTGACTGAAACACCTGATGGTTCTGTTTTTAAATATTTTTATCACTTATTTCCTGCACATCCTTTAAAGAGTATATGTACAAAATACCCAAACAATGCCCAGACATTCGCAATGCTTTTGGTAGCAGTCGATCCTCAGCCAAGCATATCCATCCGATCTTTGATAAAGGAGTTTCTATGGCATTGTCAGCTATCCGCGAAGATCCCTTGGCTCTTAGAAACATGAGATTGTTGCAGTACATAATTCCAAGTACTTATAAATCAAAAAGTAATTTAACCAGAACTTGCATCACATTTTCCCCCGTCTACTTCGTTGACGTTAACGGTTAAGCGAGGTTGTTTGACAGTACGTAAACACTATTTTAAATAAACTATTAAGCCTACTTATCTTTTAGTTTTGCAGGATATCGAGTCACTTTATTCTAGTTATCATTAAGAGTTTTGATTATTCTCAACTAATTAACAATGTTATTTAAACCTAAACATACAAATTAATTATAACTCGGTTAACCCACTCACACACACATTTGCTATGACAACAGACATATACTACGACTAATAGTACACAGGTATTAAACACCAAGAATAATCTTGAAACCAAGAGAGCCTACTCTCGTCAGTTTGGAGTTTGTTTTTTTGTTTGTTTGTTAGCTTACTTACTATACTACTTTAAACAGACTTTCAAACTAGAACATGAATTATATTTGCATTAAATTTAGAATTATTTGGGAGAAAATTAGGGTACAGTTCAATATGGCTTCCAATAAACAACATCAACAATATACTTACTATATCAAGACATACGTTCTTAGTCTTACTCGCTGGTAATACCTGATACAGTTCAAAGTTTAGTTCATGAAGCAGATCTGTAAAAGTTGGCCATTCGTACCAACTAAGGGAGCAAAATGCCTGTATGTTTTGAAAGGTGAAAGTCCCTCGCTATCGAAAATGTCTAGTGGATCTTCCAACGGATAGCTTGTTATTTAATATTTAAAATAGCACAATTTTCAAAACTCTCCAATTCCCAAAAATGTTTTGATTTAGTCCAATAATTTAGAAGCAATGAGTTGATTTACTTATGGTAATTAATTACAACAAAACAGAACATTTACCGTGAAATAAGTGTTATTACATTTACACTGTAATAATATTCAGGGCCAGACCACACCCTTAAAATATAAATAAAATATGATAAAACACTGTTAAAATGTAATTATGCTGAGAATGTGTTCTAAATCAGTATTTATTTATTAAGTTATCGAAAGGTTGCGTGTTACACAAACTTAGTTAGATCTGTGTTAGTGAGAATTATTAAAATATATTATTTTTGTTATCAATGATATAACTCTGTACATAACTTTCTCTATAGCAACCAGCAATAACGAATTAATATTAATGTTGCTTGGCTGACATTGATGGAAAAATCGTACCATATCGTGTATATACATAAAAATGTTAAATCCAATACTTGAGAATGAGATAAAACTTTAATATATCAATACCTCTCAGTACAGAACACCAGATTAAAGAGATCGGTAGCGTTTATATTGCTAAATTAGGTGACTAACAAAACAAGTGAGACACAAAGCCAGTGTTTTTGTTGACTAACAAATCAAGTGAGGCACAAAGCCAGTGTTTTTGTTGACTAACAAATCAAGTGAGACACAAAGCCAGTGTTTTTGTTGACTAACAAAGCAAGTGAGACACAAATACAGTGTTTTTGTTGACTAACAAAGCAAGTGAGACACAAAGCCAGTGCTTTTGTTGACTAACAAATCAAGTGTGACGCAAAGCCAGTGTTTTGTTGACTAACAAATCAAGTGTGACACAAAGCCAGTGTTTTTGTTGACTAACAAAACAAGTGTGACACAAAACCAGTGTTTTTGTTGATTATGTTTTCACACGTTTCAAGTTCACAGGCTGGTGAATATTTTATTTATGGTATTTTGGCAGCTCGTGTTTCTCGTTGTATTTCTACACCACAAATTTCAGAATGTCGTCTAGACCTGGGAGCCCCACATCTAGTGTAGAACTAGTTGTCCATATTCCAGCACCTATTGACTTTCAGGTGATGGTAAGATGTAGCTGCTCCTCCAGACTTCTTCATCACATTGCTGTCTGGTAGTTGGCTCGTTCTGCCTGAAGATATGATGTGTCCTCACGTGGGGGCAGCTGTTCTGACTCGACAAATTCTTACTTCATCCTAAATAGTTGATTCCTAATTTCATTAACTTCTTTAATTCTGGATTGTAGTGCAACAAATCAACAGATGAATTCTTAGAGCACTAGAAGTTGTTCATGACGAACTTTATAGTCTCTTCCAAGATCTAACACAGCTGTTTTGAAAACACTCTCTGATGCGATTAATTGAAGTTCTGCCATTTTTACACGATCACCAAAAGCAACCTTAGAGTTGCAGCCTGTAAAAGGATGTAGTCCTAAAGTGCAGTACATGTGTTCTGTCCAAGTGTTTCCAAAGTAACTTAATTGGATACAGTATTCAGTGCCACATCTGATGAAAATATTGTCAATGTCTTTGTAGAACGCTAGACAAATAAAGAACAGGTCAATATCTTCAGACACAACGTCCCCTACATGAACTTCAAATGCGTGTTTACTATGAATAATTAGCCTCATGTTGCCTTCAATAAATCTCCAAATATATAATTCCCTTGTTCATACAGTTTTCAGTACTGACCTCCTAACGTTACTTTAAGACTTTACTTTTTGAGGTAAGAGTTTTCAACTCATTTGTCAGAAACTTTAACTCGTCCTTTTACTCGCTGCCTCATTGAAGGAATCTTCACCACTTCTGTATTGCTTGAACTGAAACCATCTTCTTGAACAATAGTCGCAGACCTCTTGTCCACCCTTTCTGCAGTCTTGATTAACTTATCTTTACACACGTCAAACAATTCTTTTTTTTTATTGTCTGATTCAACCGTGAATATGGACTGTGAAAGTTCTCTGACTGTTTTATGTGTTTTCTTATAGCAAAACCGCATCAGGCTATATATGCTGTGTCTACCGATAGGAATCGAACCCCTGATTTCATCATTGTAAATCCTAAGTTACCGCTGTCCCACCGTTTTATGTTCTACATTTATCCTGTTTAAATAAGCTATTTCATGTATTATACACACAAATGGATGAAGAAGCCACTTTTGCAGATGTTCGTTTCTCCAGATGCATTGCTACTACTGCTGTATTTGTCTTTTTTATTGTGCCATCACAGTTAGACAATACCTAAATGAGCCTAACATATGCTGTAGGAACTGTCTCGTATCCAAATTCCTACAACTAAACTAATACCACGTGTCCCAAAAATTTGTGGTCGGATATTTGGAATAACTTCATTATTAGTAATCTTGGATTTCTTCACATTCTGTTTGTCACTGAATATCTTCAGCTACAACTTTGGTAAGCAGTCATAAGAATTTCTCTGATGCATTATCAGATGCTATTCGTTTATGTTTGAAATTAGAATACGCCTTTATCACTTTAGTTTAATTTATAGAAGGTTCTTTCGAACTGTTTCAGTCACAACACTGCCAGTAGATCAACTCATTTTGTCCATCAAGCTATTCTCCGTGTGTGGTTGCACACCATCCCGTCTCACTCCTGATGATTCTAAACCAGTCCGAGATAAAACAGAGGTCTATACTTGGATCATTCGTCTGAGGTATCTGAGACACGTGATCTGAATTCTTTTGTGATACAATTCCTGCTAACAGCACCCCCTGGGAGAATGAAACGTTTGTGTCCTCTGATCTTTTCGTGTCTTTGTTTAAAGTTTCTTCAACAATTTGGACAACAGTCACTCTGCCAAAAGTACTTCTGTAACACAGAAAACCTTGCATTCACGGAATGATTATACCTTTGGATATGATCAGTTGACACACGTGTCACATCCCGGTAGCACACTGGTAGATATCGTAACTGGTTGAACTTCCTTTATCTGTTGTAGTCGCTGAAGAGTTGTTTTCAGCAACTAAGGGGACAATAAACATCATGAAGTTCAGTCTCCACATTATATTTCAAGATTCACCACACTTCTGGACTTCTGCTGCTGCCTTTATCAAGATGAAAGTTATCCACATTATATTTCAAGATTCACCACACTTCTGGACTTCTGCTGCCTTTATCAAGATGAAAGTTGTCCACATTATATTTCAAGATTCACCACACTTCTGGACTTCTGCTGCCTTTATCAAGATGAAAGTTGTCCACATTATATTTCAAGATTCACCACACTTCTGCTTCTGCTGCCTTTATCAAGATGAAAGTTGTCCACATTATATTTCAAGATTCACCACACTTCTGGACTTCTGCTGCCTTTATCAAGATGAAAGTTGTCCACATTATATTTCAAGATTCACCACACTTCTGGACTTCTGCTGCTGCCTTTATCAAGATGAAAGTTATCCACATTATATTTCAAGATTCACCACACTTCTGCTGCTGCCTTTATCAAGATGAAAGTTGTCCACATTATATTTCAAGATTCACCACACTTCTGGACTTCTGCTGCCTTTATCAAGATGAAAGTTGTCCACATTATATTTCAAGATTCACCACACTTCTGGACTTCTGCTGCCTTTATCAAGATGAAAGTTGTCCACATTATATTTCAAGATTCACCACACTTCTGGACTTCTGCTGCCTTTATCAAGATGAAAGTTGTCCACATTATATTTCAAGATTCACCACACTTCTGCTGCTGCCTTTATCAAGATGAAAGTTGTCCACATTATATTTCAAGATTCACCACACTTCTGCTGCTGCTGCCTTTATCAAGATGAAAGTTGTCCACATTATATTTCAAGATTCACCACACTTCTGCTGCTGCCTTTATCAAGATGAAAGTTGTCCACATTATATTTCAAGATTCACCACACTTCTGCTGCTGCCTTTATCAAGATGAAAGTTGTCCACATTATATTTCAAGATTCACCACACTTCTGGACTTCTGCTGCCTTTATCAAGATGAAAGTTGTCCACATTATATTTCAAGATTCACCACACTTCTGGACTTCTGCTGCCTTTATCAAGATGAAAGTTGTCCACATTATATTTCAAGATTCACCACATTTCTGGACTTCTGCTGCCTTTATCAAGATGAAAGTTATCCACATTATATTTCAAGATTCACCACACTTCTGGACTTCTGCTGCCTTTATCAAGATGAATCTTAGTTGTAGTATCTTGTTAGTCCATCACAGATAATACACAGAATTAAATCTTCTTGTGTTTTTTGAACGTCTTTAGGGACATCATCCCCTTCGCAGCAGTTAACATCTTTTCAGCATTCACCTAATCCTGTGAAAATGTTCCCAGTTTAATCTACAAATAGTATTTTCAAAATCGCAAAGTTTACTTTATTCCAGCACAGGTATTTGTGAAAATGCATATCATGTGAAACATTATCAAGTTTGAGAGACAGTAATACGCTCCCCTAATTCTAATCACTTAAGGTTATGTTATAGTTCAATGTTCCGATGGAAGTATCACTTTATGAGTAGAACTAACCATTCTCACAGTTAACCCTTTTTAATAACTATAAAAACTGATTTGATTATCATGGGTTACATATCTGTTCTATAACTGTTATAAGAGTTTAACTATAAAGACTGATTTGATTATCATGGGTTACCCATCTGTTCTATAACTGTTATAAGAGTTTAACTATAAAGACTGATTTGATTATCATGGGTTACCCATCTGTTCTATAACTGTTATAAGAGTTTAACTATAAAAACTGATTTGATTATCATGGGTTACCCATCTGTTCTATAACTGTTATAAGAGTTTAACTATAAAAACTGATTTGATTATCATGGGTTACATATCTGTTCTGTAACTGTTATAAGAGTTTAACTATAAAGACTGATTTGATTATCATGGGTTACCCATCTGTTCTATAACTGTTATAAGAGTTTAACTATAAAAACTGATTTGATTATCATGGGTTACATATCTGTTCTGTAACTGTTATAAGAGTTTAACTATAAAAACTGATTTGATTATCATGGGTTACATATCTGTTCTATAACTGTTATAAGAGTTTAACTATAAAAACTGATTTGATTATCATGGGTTACATATCTGTTCTATAACTGTTATAAGAGTTTAACTATAAAGACTGATTTGATTATCATGGGTTACATATCTGTTCTATAACTGTTATAAGAGTTTAACTATAAAGACTGATTTGATTATCATGGGTTACCCATCTGTTCTATAACTGTTATAAGAGTTTAACTATAAAGACTGATTTGATTATCATGGGTTACATATCTGTTCTATAACTGTTATAAGAGTTTAACTATAAAGACTGATTTGATTATCATGGGTTACATATCTGTTCTATAACTGTTATAAGAGTTTTACTACAAAGACTGATTTGATTATCATGGGTTACCCATCTGTTCTATAACTGTTATAAGAGTTTAACTATAAAGACTGATTTGATTATCATGGGTTACCCATCTGTTCTATAACTGTTATAAGAGTTTAACTATAAAGACTGATTTGATTATCATGGGTTACATATCTGTTCTATAACTGTTATAAGAGTTTAACTATAAAAACTGATTTGATTATCATGGGTTACATATCTGTTCTATAACTGTTATAAGAGTTTAACTATAAAGACTGATTTGATTATCATGGGTTACATATCTGTTCTATAACTGTTATAAGAGTTTAACTACAAAGACTGGGTTTTTTATCATCATATGTTACATATCTGTTCTATAACTGTTATAAGAGTTTAACTATAAAACTGATTTGATTATCATGGGTTACATATCTGTTCTATAACTGTTATAAGAGTTTAACTACAAAGACTGGGTTTTTATCATCATATGTTACATATCTGTTCTATAACTGTTATAAGAGTTTTACTACAAAGACTGGGTTTTTATCATCATATGTTACACATCTGTTCTATTGCCGTAATGAGAGTTTAATAATAAAGACTAGTTTTTATTATCATTATGTGTTACACATTTCTTCCATGGGTGTTGAGAGAGTTCACCCATAAAGACTGAGTTTTTGGTTATCATGTGTAACACATTTCTTCTATTGTTGTTGAGAGAGTTTAACTATAAAGACCGGTTTTCGATTATCGTGTTACCCATCTGTTCTATTCCTGTTATAAGAGTTTAACTATAAAGACTGGTTTTTGATTATCGTGTTACCCATCTGTTCTATTCCTGTTATGAGAGTTTAACTATAAAGACTGGTTTTTGATTATCGTGTTACCCATCTGTTCTATTCCTGTTATGAGAGTTTAACTATAAAGACTGGTTTTTGATTATCGTGTTTCCCATCTGTTCGATTCCTGTTGTGAGAGTTTAACTATAAAGACCGGTTGTTGATCATCCTGTGTTACCCATCTGTTTTATCATATTTCTATTGAGAAAGATCCGCCTAAAATATTGCAAAACGTATGGAGAAAGAAGGGTCATTATCTACTGCAAAATGTAAGTTTGAACTTCCGAAGTGCCTGTGAAACAAAAAGTAAAACCAACTATTAAACATGAGGTGTATCAATATAAGTATGTTTTGAATCTAGTTATTTTGACCAATTTACCAAAAGAAACATTGAAGTATATTTTAAATCGTCTGAATTTATCAGGGAAGTTTCTTTAGTGCACAAAATATTTCTGAAAAGACGACAAAAACTATAATTAATGACTGATAAAATACTAAGTGTAACGGACTCATTTTTATAACATACGTATTCACGGGCATTAAAACAGGTTTCATATAATATATTTAATGAGAAACAAAATAGCACAAGTCTCACTCACTGGAATTAATTATAAAACAAAAACGATTTATCTTCTCGTTCAAATGTTGGCTACCATTTGGGGTCAGGTATAAAAACGTTTCACTTTCACACAATAAACAACCAAACAGAGAGGCCATCAGTACATTCTGAAACGTAGCTTTCAAAAGAAAAATAAAATCCTCGTGGATTTTGTTCCACAAAATTACATCAAAAATTATTTGGCCCATGGACTATTATTAGTTATTATGTTTCCAAACATGAATTCGCTACAGTCTCATAATAATGTTTTTCCTTGTGGTTTTTAATTTTTTTTTAAATAAATGAAACTTAGTTGTTCACATATGATCAAATATACAACGTAATCGAGACAGCATTTTAATTAAAGTAACTAAAACTAACATTTATTATAAGTTTTTAGGGCTATTAATAAAATGTTTTGTTTATTTCTTAGAAAGTCCTTAAAAATTCAATAATTTTTAGGGCCCTAGATGTATCATTAATTAGTTCGTTCAAACTCCAAGTTCTAATTCTGACAAGTCCAGCCGGATTTAATCCTAACCAACAAAGAATAAGAAAACAGACTAGACTTGGCAGTATAAGAGACATGATATATTATTTGGCTAAAGTAATTACTTGATTAGATTTGTTTAACATTGTGGGAAAAGTGAATCGCCACCTATGCACAGTGGTCCATAACTGGAGGGAATGCTATTTGCCAACCGCATCCACTACTAACTCTTGGGCTACTCTTGTCTGACCGAAGATTGGGACTGGATTGCCATCAATACAGCACATTCACGGCTCCAGAGTGTTGAACTGTCACTTATATAACAGGTGTTTTTCATAGCAACGGTTTGTTTGTTTGTTTTTAAAATTTAGCGCAAACCTACACGAAGGATATTTGCGCTAGATGTCCCTAATTTAGCAATGTAAGACTAGGGGGAAGGCAGCTAGTGGTCACCACTCATCGCCAATTGTCGGGGGCTATCTTTTATTAACGAATAGTGGGATTGACCGTCATAATAAGCCCAGCATGGCCAGGTGGTTAAGCCACTCGACTCGTAATCCGAGGATCGCGGGTTCGAATCCCCGTCACACCAAACATGCTCGCCCTTTCTCGTGACAAGATTTATGTGTGTGAACATTCACCTAACTAGCTGCTTATGCAAGAGTGTCGTGCCTTTATGTCAAATATCAAAACAAACTTTATTGTAAATAGCCATGATTGGATATACAAATGTATACAATGGTTTATCTATGCTGTACGCCCTTCAGTGCTATCGAAACTCCTGATATATCCTGATTTAGCTGCTCCATTGTGGTTGGTGGATTCAATGATTGTAGTCCAATTTTTGTGAAACTTGAGTTTTAAGATTCTGTAACATCAAAACGTACCCTCTAGTTACGAAACTAACTTTTATTACATGCACCATACTCTGGTTGGCTGTCATATTGTATCAGGTAACATTAAAACGTACCCTCTAATTACGAAACTAACTTTTATTACACACACCAAACTCTGGTTGGCTGTCATATTGTATCAGGTAACATTAAAACGTACCCTCTAATTACGAAACTAACTTTTATTACACACACCAAACTCTGGTTGGCTGTCATATTGTATCAGGTAACATCAAAACGTACCCTCTAATTACAAAACTAACTTTTATTACATGCACCATACTCTGGTTGGCTGTCATATTGTATCAGGTAACATTAAAACGTACCCTCTAATTACAAAACTAACTTTATTACACACACCAAACTCTGGTTGGCTGTCATATTGTATCAGGTAACATTAAACGTACCCTCTAATTACGAACTAACTTTTATTACACACCAAACTCTGGTTGGCTGTCATATTGTATCAGGTAACATCAAAACGTACCCTCTAATTACAAACTAACTTTTATTACATGCACCATACTCTGGTTGGCTGTCATATTGTATCAGGTAACATCAAAACGTACCCTCTAATTACAAAACTAACTTTTATTACATACACCATACTCTGGTTGGCTGTCATATTGTATCAGGTAACATCAAAACGTACCCTCTAATTACAAAACTAACTTTTATTACATGCACCATACTCTGGTTGGCTGTCATATTGTATCAGGTAACATCAAAACGTACCCTCTAATTACAAAACTAACTTTTATTACATGCACCATACTCTGGTTGGCTGTCATATTGTATCAGGTAACATCAAAACGTACCCTCTAATTACAAAACTAACTTTTATTACATACACCATACTCTGGTTGGCTGTCATATTGTATCAGGTAACATCAAAACGTACCCTCTAATTACAAAACTAACTTTTATTACATGCACCATACTCTGGTTGGCTGTCATATTGTATCAGGTAACATCAAAACGTACCCTCTAATTACAAAACTAACTTTTATTACATGCACCATACTCTGGTTGGCTGTCATATTGTATCAGGTAACATCAAAACGTACCCTCTAATTACAAAACTAACTTTTATTACATGCACCATACTCTGGTTGGCTGTCATATTCTATTAGGTAACATCAAAACGTACCCTCTAATTACAAAACTAACTTTTATTACATGCACCATACTCTGGTTGGCTGTCATATTGTATCAGGTAACATCAAAACGTACCCTCTAATTACAAAACTAACTTTTATTACATGCACCATACTCTGGTTGACTGTCATATTCTATTAGGTAACATCAAAACGTACCCTCTAATTACAAAACTAACTTTTATTACATGCACCATACTCTGGTTGACTGTCATATTCTATTAGGTAACATCAAAACGTACCCTCTAATTACAAAACTAACTTTTATTACATGCACCATACTCTGGTTGGCTGTCATATTCTATTAGGTAACATCAAAACGTACCCTCTAATTACAAAACTAACTTTTATTACATGCACCATACTCTGGTTGGCTGTCATATTCTATTAGGATATTTTAGTTAAAACTTTTATGTATTCGTTCCGTCATCTATTCCCCTCGGAAAAATTTCAAAAAGCTAAACGTTGCGTTTGAAAAGAGATTTCTAAAAACTTAACTTTTACTTGCACCGATTCTTACCTTTTCCCACGTGTTTACCGACCTAACAAATCACGAATTTTACACTTCAGATGTCTGTTCTACAACATATCATCATATCCTGTTTTGGTTTAAAATGCATCATTAAACGGATAAAGTTTGGAAAAGTACGTGTCCACTGAATGGGAGAGAAAATATTTAAACAACACAGAAAACTGAACTATTAGAATGTGCCCACCATAAGCTATATTTGTTGGATATAAATTATCTCTTCCAATAGCACTGTTAGCCAAACTATCGTTACCTAACCTGTCAAAGGTAATAGTGACGCCATTTTGAAATATGAGACTCGCTGGTGAAACTTTGTCAGTTTTGTGTATTTTTATAATGGTTTATAGCTAGAAGCAGTTAACGGTAAAATAAATATATCAACGATTGTAAATTAAGTCCAAATTGATTATATACATAAAATAGAACTTTCTAGTCAAGAATAAAAACAGTAAATATGCTAAGTTTATAAGCAAGTTTGAGAACGCAAAGTGCTTTACCCATTATTTATAACTTAAAATACTTCATAATAATTATAAACTTCTTATAAATATTAACCAATGGTGGTTCAGAAAAAAGTAGTCACGTGAATTACAATCCAATGACCTTTCTATACTGTTTTCGTAGTTGATTTTTAAGTATATAATTACCAGTAAAGCGTGTTGTGTAACAATAATAATCAGCTACGTCACCACCCCTGTAAAAAGGCGCCACTGTAACTGAGTGGGTGGAAGTTGCTTTTTAACGTGAACACGCCACATTTCGTGCCAAAACACAATAAGCTTGGAATTGATAATGACCAAGAGTGATATATTTTCTCTAGCTATTAGCCCCAAATGAAGAGAAAAAAAAAATAGAAACAGTAGTATGTCACACTAGAAAATGTCTCCTGGTGAGACACAGTTAATTTCATGAGCTTACAACGCTAAAGTCTGAAGTTCGATTCCCTCCGACAAACAAAGAGCGCAGATGGCAAATTTTATAACTATGCACAAAAAACACTCGAACATTTGGGTAAGTTCCCTAAAAGTCGCCAGTAGGGGTTAGATAGTTAAGTACAAAGTCACACAATACGTTGTTTATACTGTGCCCACCATGGGCATCGAAACCCAATTTTCAGCATCATAAGTCCAGGACTTTCTCACGGAGAAGTTAATATGATTAGAATAACCTGTCTCGTAAACATATTATAACAAGAAGATTATTTTAACGTTTCGCATACTTGGATTATAATAACAATAAGATTATTTTAACGTTTCGCATACTTGGATTATAAAGGTTTCTTTTTCTTTTCAGTCAATGTTTCAAATGGAAGTCGGAAAATAAAATAAAACATTTCCTGTGAAAATCCCAGTTTACTTTTTACCTGTTTCCATCTAATTAAAACCGAAACAAGATCATGTAACTTTGTCAGAAAAAATAAAAGTCGCACCTCGTTTAGATTTAGTAAACGATCATACAGTTCATGTTCTTTATTATACATTACGTATTCTGGAAGTAATTTTATTTAAAGGATGTAAACCACGGGACGCTTCTGTTATTAAGCGTTAATTTTGACAAGGCATGCAAAGGAAACGCATTTTCTTATATTGGAGTTGTTCTGCGCGTGCACAAGTTTAATAATAGATTCTTATTTATCGTTTTCTAATGTACCACCTTACGTCACATTGGGTATGGTCAGTGATAATATGGTTCAAGAAGGAAATTATAACATTTAAACTAAGGCCTAACAAGAGGTATTGCTGTTTAATGTATCTCAGAACGGCTGGTATGGATATTAACACACTTATTGACAAGGAGAGTACTGCTGTTTAGCAAAAAATCAGAATTCAGGTTGTGGTGTTTTAACACAAGGCCATAACAATCCGAGCTGTTCGTCCCATCAAAAAACACTCATAATCAACTCTTGAGCTACTCTGACTTAACAGACTATCATTCTTTTCGCGCACCTACAAAATCCCTAAAGTATAAAGCGAAGTTTTTCATCCTTGGGTTTACACGTTAACGATTAGTTCATACTCAGCCCTCCAGGAGAAATATTAAGTAAAATTTCCAGTTGACGGTCGAAGTTAAGAACATTTTAATTCTATTATTCGGATTATTTTATTCTAAGAAAGAACTAAAGACCCTAAGCTGTAACAGGTCACAAGCTACAAATTCAGAGACAAAATACAGAATTTAAATTCAGTACGGTTTGTTTGTTTTTTTAATTTCGCGCAAAGCTACACGAGGACTATCTGCGCTAGTAGTCCCTAATTTAGCAAGGTAATACTAGGGGGAAGGCAGTTAGTCATCACCACCCATCGCCAACTCTTTTACCAACGAATAGTGGGACTGACCGTTATAACGTCCCCACGACTGAAATGGTGAGCATGTTTGGTGTGACGGGGATTCAAACCCGAGACCCTCGGAATACTAGTCGAGTATCTTAACCACCTGACCATGCTGGGCCTAAATCCAGTATGTAAAACTAGTTTAAATCATAAAGAATCCAATTACTAGCCAACACTCGTGTTCAAATAGACTAAAACACTACCTTCTCTACCCGAGTAAATTATCAGCTTAATCGTTACCAGTTCTCCGAGTGAATTACCAGCCTCATCCTTACCAATTATTGTACTGAATTACCAGCCTATTATTTATTAGAGTTGCCATTTATCAGAGTAAAGTACCAACTTAATTGTTACCAGTTGTCCCTCTAAATTACGATCGTAACGCATTAACTGGAGATGAAACCGCCATCTAGAGAGAATACAGTAGTAGCTGTTATTGTCACACCACTGTTAAATTAGCGCATCAGTGATTATTTCACTGTGGATTGTGATACAGAATACTATTCCTCCTCTGATCTAACAGCTGTAATAAATCGTCAAATAAAACATAAGAAAATATTTGCCGTCGATTTGTTTTTTTTGCAATATGGGTTACGCTCACTAAACCTCGTTTCTTTGCCAGCTTTAATTATTAGTTTTATCCATGATTGGCTTCCTTATATTGAGTACGATTGCCATTTCAGGTAAGACTTGTATCTGCTACAGACTGAGACCTCATGTAAAATACATTGTGATGGATAACAGACAAATACAAAGTGCTAAGTTTATACACAAATGACAAGTTATCCAAAACAGTGAAAATTATAACTCAAAATATCATACATACAGCATTGTATCAAAACGAGTCTTGTTCTTTGTGTTTAAGCCTTGTCAGGGTTAGAGATGAGGACACATTCACCAAAACTATATAACTCAGTAACAGTTAGTGAATCACGTGGCAGATTGAACTTCGTATTTGTTCGTAGTATTTTAAATAATTTGTCTGCTAATTGATTCAGAAAAGTAAATTAGTAACATCAAATCCTACATGAATACTAGCGTATAGTCTGTCAATACTGATGAGGTAAGTACTACCACCCCGACCCTACACTATACCCTAACCTCACTCACCCTTCATAGTTAACTGAAATAAAGTTTGCGAAATCAAGAATGACCAACAAAGAAACAGAAAAATGTAGTCGATACAACCAAACATTAATATATTCCTTTGTGAGCCAATCAACATTAAGATTATTCATGAAATTAATTAGTGCGATGTTCCTAGAATAATTATTGGTGAAAACCGGTTAAGATTAATAACTTATATCGAAAAGTCGACACATTCCAACAATGACTCTTATGTCCTGTTGCTTAGCAACGAAGTATAAGCTAATGTTGTTAGTGTGTGTATACTGAAATTATAACAAGAAAACTGAAAAATTTGTCAAGTCACCTTCGATTAAACAGGTTTAATATTAAAAAACGGAGATAGAAAATAGCTAAATTCAGAAACGAGTTAAGTATAGATTGAATCGATATTTCTACTTTTGTAATAAATGTTATGAACTTGGCTTTAGGCTAGGCGATCCCCCCACTGTGTCTTTACTTGTATGACTACTCCTACCAAGAGAAATCACGAGTGACGTGACATACATTCATATAGATTAGATGATACATTCACTGTAGCGATTAAAATACATACGTTAAACATATAACTTTAAAGTAACTGGTGACACCAGTTGCATAAATATATAAAAACTATTATAAAACTAAAATCTACAATGACCATACAACGCACTGAACCACCGGTTGGGACACCCTTGCTATTAGGAATGTTCTCAGCTATAATTTCCATGCTAACTGTCAATGTTAGTCAGTTCAGGAGATTTAAGCTAGGCCTAATCCACACTATACAGTAGCAATCAAAGAGCCTAAACAAAGTGCATAAACCTGCTCATGAATCTCAAGTACACAGGCTTGGAACCAACCCTTACACTTATAACACTGAAGATAAAGCTTTGAAAATATTCACAATTATTCTTTAAATACATCGTAACTAAGCAATATATGAAACACAATCTGAGCTTCTAAAATAATGAATTTGAATAATGACTATAGGATATGAACTGCAAGTGAATTTTTGGTACTGAATGTGGCGGGTATCCGCACCACCACCAAAACACGTGATAACATTAACTCAGTAGATATCATGGGAACAGGTTATTTTGTTAAGTTGCAATAAAACAGCGGGGTATGGTATTCTCAAGACGGCTGGTATAGGTATTAATATTTTAATTAAAGTACAGAACAATGTTTCGACCTTCTCAGGTCATCTTCAGGTTAACAACGAGTTTGCAACTCTCTTTGTCATCCTGAAGATGACCTAAGAAGGTCGAAACATTGTTCTCTACTTTATTTTAATTAAAGTTTCAATACCAATACCAGCCGTATTGAGAATACATTTTTACTTCAAGTGGGTTTCTCGTCATCACGAATGGAAGGATTTTGAATTGACAAGTTCATGGTTCGCGCCCCGATACAACAACGTCGCACTCTGCATTATCGGGCCGTTGTGAAAGTGATAGTCCAGTAACCAAAGAATAGACGGTGGGTATTTTTGACTAGCTTGCTTCATAGAGTTTTTCAGATCAAAATTAAGGACTGCGAACTTATCGAGCAGTTGTTAAATGAGGGTAGAGTAACCCAAAATTTGGCGGCGGGTGCTTTTGACTAGCTGCCTTTCCTATCGTGTATCGTGCTAAAGCCTTTGTTTAACTTTGCGCAAATATTCGAATCACACAATTACAGTGTGAAAGGCATTGTATCCTACAGGAGAAATTAAGGGTTAAGCCCGGAGAAAACTAAGTCCCGTAAGTAGCACGATAAAAGCTAATTTAGATAAAAGATAATTTAGTAACAAAAGATGAGAGAATGATCCTCGGGGTCTACCCGCAAGTGGTATAATACTACTTGAAATTCAGCCCCTTGCAGCCCGATGGGGCTTTACAGGATTTTACTCAACCAAGAAGCTAGCGTGAGAAAGGATTGAACTCAATCAGCTAAAATATCTTTTGTGTAGATCTTACACAAAATGGCGAAGTCAGCATGTAAATAAGTCTGATGGATAGATACAGCACAGAAAATCGAATCAGCCCTTAACCTGATCAAGGTTTGTCTGGAAAAAATATATGTTTGTATGTTTTCAGCATGTTTGAAGTAAAGACACACACAAACGTTTCCGTATTAAGTGTCATCAACAAGTAGTTGAAACATCAACTGTTTTCGAACCAAAAAAAGATCGAAGTTAGGAACATTTCCTAACCAATCCTGGATCAGTAAAAGTCACTGATACTTCAAACATGTGAACACAACGTTCGACTGTCTTAACATCGATTATCTATTCCTTCTAATTCAACGTTCGACTGTCTTAACATCGATTATCTATTCCTTCTAATTCAACGTTCGACTGTCTTAACATCGATTATCTATTCCTTCTAATTCAACGTTCGACTGTCTTAACACCGATTATCTATTCCTTCTAATTCAATGTTCGACTGTCTTAACACCGATTATCTATTCCTTCTAATTCAATGTTCGACTGTCTTAACACCGATTATCTATTCCTTCTAATTCAATGTTCGACTGTCTTAACACCGATTATCTATTCCTTCTAATTCAATGTTCGACTGTCTTAACATCGATTATCTATTCCTTCTAATTCAATGTTCGACTGTCTTAATATCGATTATCTATTCCTTCTAATTCAATGTTCGACTGTCTTAACATCGATTATCTATTCCTTCTAATTCAATGTTCGACTGTCTTAACATCGATTATCTATTCCTTCTAATTCAATGTTCGACTGTCTTAACACCGATTATCTATTCCTTCTAATTCAATGTTCGACTGTCTTAACATCGATTATCTATTCCTTCTAATTCAATGTTCGACTGTCTTAACATCGATTATCTATTCCTTCTAATTCAATGTTCGACTGTCTTAACACCGATTATCTATTCCTTCTAATTCAATGTTCGACTGTCTTAACATTGATTATCTATTCCTTCTAATTCAATGTTCGACTGTCTTAACATCGATTATCTATTCCTTCTAATTCAATGTTCGACTGTCTTAACACCGATTATCTATTCCTTCTAATTCAATGTTCGACTGTCTTAACACCGATTATATATTCCTTCTAATTCAATGTTCGACTGTCTTAACACCGATTATCTATTCCTTCTAATTAAGCAAATGTTTCAACAAATCCAGGTTTTCGTCCTTTATCCGAGCTATGAACTTAAAAAAAAAAAAAGTTGTGATATGACAAATAAGCCAAATCCTAACTTTCACACGATTTATTTATATTATTACAGTATTTATTAATAGCTCACCAGGCGTTTTGTATAAGGTTTAAGAACTTAACATGTGTATACTTAAAACATGATATACACTGTGCAATTGTCAGGGTGACTTTGTAGGAAGACGTAGCAGCCAGTATAGCGGTAATAGGGGGCGCTTTCTGACACTCATCTCTTAATGTCCTTCCACACTGTTTAGCGTTATTACGTAATTGACACAGAAGTGTTTTACGGGATGAAGTTGTAAGGTCACGGGTCAAAGTAAGAAGCGAATATAACTCGAGAAGGGACTCTTCATATCAACATTATGGTGGCTGTTGTAGTAACAACTTCATCTGAATTGTATAATATTGCAATAGTGGCGGCTATTGTTTTCATTGCATTCCTCCGCAAAGTGCTAATGAACCCTACGTAATGTGTAAGACGTGTGTGTTATCCCCTCATTCTTTGTGCATGTTATAGAAAATTTGATGTTTTCTTATAACAAAGCCACATAGGTCTATGTGCTGTGTCCCCCGAGGAGAATCGAAACCTGATTTTACCATTGTGAAGCCAAAGACAATGCACCGAGGGACAGATAATAAAATTTGTGTTTGTTTGATGTAAGAACGTGACGCTATATATGAATGCAGTTAACGTTAATTTACGTCAAAGATAATAAATACTTAATGACAGAACCAATGAGAGTGGGATGGGCTTTAACTACCCCTCCATTAACATGCCCTTTATTCCAGGTTAACATCCAATAAAGATTCGTTGAGACTGGCCCAGCAATCTTGGAGTAGTTAGATAATGGACAAACGAACAGACACAGATTTTTCTGCTTTCTACATAGAGACGGTACGATACAAATTCTCTCATCTTCCGAAGTACGCCTAAGTTATCTTAATGTTTTATCAAATTAGATTATACAAACTTGAGTTTTACTACAAATGTGTACAAACAGTTAGAATCATTTAATCAAATAGCTTATGTTTTAGTAAATAACAACCCAAAGTGTTTTTTTCTATATAATGTCACCCTAAATTATTTTTCCTATATTAAAATTTAATAACTACAAAAATACAACCATTAGGTTTTAACATCTAACGGTCTATGTCAGACACATTTTGTTGTCATGTTTTTGGTTTCTTTTCACTCATACTAGTGAATAGTGTTATCACAAAATGGCAACCGTGCAAGAAAGGTCTCATTATGTCGTTTGGCTGGCAGAGAACAAGTCACTGTCTGCTGTGCAAAGAAAAGTCTCATTATGTCGTTTGACTGGCAGAGAACAAGTCACTGTCTGCTGTGCAAAGAAAGGTCTCATTATGTCGTTTGGCTGGCAGAGAACAAGTCAGTGTCTGCTGTGCAAAGAAGTCTCATTATGTCGTTTGGCTGGCAGAGAACAAGTCACTGTCTGCTGTGCAAAGAAAAGTCTCATTATGTCGTTTGACTGGCAGAGAACAAGTCACTGTCTGCTGTGCAAAGAAAAGTCTCATTATGTCGTTTGACTGGCAGAGAACAAGTCAGTGTCTGCTGTGCAAAGAAAAGTCTCATTATGCTGTTTGGCTGGCAGAGAACAAGTCAGTGTCTGCTGTGCAAAGAAAAGTCTCATTATGCTGTTTGGCTGGCAGAGAACAAGTCAGTGTCTGCTATGCAACGTAATTGCAGACGCCAGTACGGGAAAAAATTGTGGGGATATGTTAAGGATATTATGTGTCACATACCTATAACAAACATCACGGAGCTAAAGGTCAAAATAACGAACACCATCACCACTGTAACTGTGGGCATGTTGCTGCGATCGTGAACTGAAATGGAATATCGGTTATACGTACTGACAGCCTGCCAATGATACACAGGTAAAAGTCAATTTACATGTCAATAAAGACTGAGTTGGGCTAAAGAACATTTAAAATATCATGTCTGTGGTTCCATATTTATTAAACTTTCACACAGGAATGATACCTTTGGGCCAACCTGCATTAATGTTGTCGAGATATGATTTACACGGTGCACCTATCTTTCACGCCCTCAAAATCGTGAAGTATTCCGATAGTTTGAGCTGGAAAACAAATACTGATAAAAAAATATCTTACAGGCTAAAACGCCATAAACGAGGTGAAAGCTGATCACTTGTGTAAACAGAAGACAAAAGTACAAAAAATTGAACGATTTCTCACTTTACAGTAGACGATATATTTATACTGATATAAACAAAAATCTGCAATCTCAGTTTGTAGAATGACTCGTTCAACAGTAAGTCAGAGGTAAGTTAACGAACTTAAGAGTTACAACAGTAAAACCCAGGGTTCGAGTGATGAACAGAGCACAGATAGCCTATTGTACAGCTTCAAAATGAAACAAACAAAATGTAAATAAAGTGTCACACACTACGTTTACATCAAATGCGGGTGTGGTACACAGTGATCTACATTTTACACCAACAAACAATGGATGTGTGGTACACAGTGATCTACATTTTACACCAACAAACAATGGATGTGTGGTACACAGTGATCCATACTGTACATATACAAACAATGGATGTGTGGTACACATTGATCCACACTGTACATATACAAACAATGGATGTGTGGTACACAGTGATCCACACTGTACATATACAAACAATGGATGTGTGGTACACAGTGATCCACACTGTACATATACAAACAATGGATGTGTGGTACACAGTGATCCACAATTGGAATTGATAATGACCAAGAGTGATATATTTTCTCTAGCTATTAGCCCCAAATGAAGAGAAAAAAAAAATAGAAACAGTAGTATGTCACACTAGAAAATGTCTCCTGGTGAGACACAGTTAATTTCATGAGCTTACAACGCTAAAGTCTGAAGTTCGATTCCCTCCGACAAACAAAGAGCGCAGATGGCAAATTTTATAACTATGCACAAAAAACACTCGAACATTTGGGTAAGTTCCCTAAAAGTCGCCAGTAGGGGTTAGATAGTTAAGTACAAAGTCACACAATACGTTGTTTATACTGTGCCCACCATGGGCATCGAAACCCAATTTTCAGCATCATAAGTCCAGGACTTTCTCACGGAGAAGTTAATATGATTAGAATAACCTGTCTCGTAAACATATTATAACAAGAAGATTATTTTAACGTTTCGCATACTTGGATTATAATAACAATAAGATTATTTTAACGTTTCGCATACTTGGATTATAAAGGTTTCTTTTTCTTTTCAGTCAATGTTTCAAATGGAAGTCGGAAAATAAAATAAAACATTTCCTGTGAAAATCCCAGTTTACTTTTACCTGTTTCCATCTAATTAAAACCGAAACAAGATCATGTAACTTTGTCAGAAAAAATAAAAGTCGCACCTCGTTTAGATTTAGTAAACGATCATACAGTTCATGTTCTTTATTATACATTACGTATTCTGGAAGTAATTTTATTTAAAGGATGTAAACCACGGGACGCTTCTGTTATTAAGCGTTAATTTTGACAAGGCATGCAAAGGAAACGCATTTTCTTATATTGGAGTTGTTCTGCGCGTGCACAAGTTTAATAATAGATTCTTATATATCGTTTTCTAATGTACCACCTTACGTCACATTGGGTATGGTCAGTGATAATATGGTTCAAGAAGGAAATTATAACATTTAAACTAAGGCCTAACAAGAGGTATTGCTGTTTAATGTATCTCAGAACGGCTGGTATGGATATTAACACACTTATTGACAAGGAGAGTACTGCTGTTTAGCAAAAAATCAGAATTCAGGTTGTGGTGTTTTAACACAAGGCCATAACAATCCGAGCTGTTCGTCCCATCAAAAAAACACTCATAATCAACTCTTGAGCTACTCTGACTTAACAGACTATCATTCTTTTCGCGCACCTACAAAATCCCTAAAGTATAAAGCGAAGTTTTTCATCCTTGGGTTTACACGTTAACGATTAGTTCATACTCAGCCCTCCAGGAGAAATATTAAGTAAAATTTCCAGTTGACGGTCGAAGTTAAGAACATTTTAATTCTATTATTCGGATTATTTTATTCTAAGAAAGAACTAAAGACCCTAAGCTGTAACAGGTCACAAGCTACAAATTCAGAGACAAAATACAGAATTTAAATTCAGTACGGTTTGTTTGTTTTTTTAATTTCGCGCAAAGCTACACGAGGACTATCTGCGCTAGTAGTCCCTAATTTAGCAAGGTAATACTAGGGGGAAGGCAGTTAGTCATCACCACCCATCGCCAACTCTTTTACCAACGAATAGTGGGACTGACCGTTATAACGTCCC
Organism: Tachypleus tridentatus; assembly: GCF_004210375.1. Classification (NCBI taxonomy): domain Eukaryota; kingdom Metazoa; phylum Arthropoda; class Merostomata; order Xiphosura; family Limulidae; genus Tachypleus; species Tachypleus tridentatus. Next base: position 183,761,086 of record NC_134825.1, on the reverse strand, counting down.
CACGACTGAAATGGTGAGCATGTTTGGTGTGACGGGGATTCAAACCCGAGACCCTCGGAATACTAGTCGAGTATCTTAACCACCTGACCATGCTGGGCCTAAATCCAGTATGTAAAACTAGTTTAAATCATAAAGAATCCAATTACTAGCCAACACTCGTGTTCAAATAGACTAAAACACTACCTTCTCTACCCGAGTAAATTATCAGCTTAATCGTTACCAGTTCTCCGAGTGAATTACCAGCCTCATCCTTACCAATTATTGTACTGAATTACCAGCCTATTATTTATTAGAGTTGCCATTTATCAGAGTAAAGTACCAACTTAATTGTTACCAGTTGTCCCTCTAAATTACGATCGTAACGCATTAACTGGAGATGAAACCGCCATCTAGAGAATACAGTAGTAGCTGTTATTGTCACACCACTGTTAAATTAGCGCATCAGTGATTATTTCACTGTGGATTGTGATACAGAATACTATTCCTCCTCTGATCTAACAGCTGTAATAAATCGTCAAATAAAACATAAGAAAATATTTGCCGTCGATTTGTTTTTTTTGCAATATGGGTTACGCTCACTAAACCTCGTTTCTTTGCCAGCTTTAATTATTAGTTTTATCCATGATTGGCTTCCTTATATTGAGTACGATTGCCATTTCAGGTAAGACTTGTATCTGCTACAGACTGAGACCTCATGTAAAATACATTGTGATGGATAACAGACAAATACAAAGTGCTAAGTTTATACACAAATGACAAGTTATCCAAAACAGTGAAAATTATAACTCAAAATATCATACATACAGCATTGTATCAAAACGAGTCTTGTTCTTTGTGTTTAAGCCTTGTCAGGGTTAGAGATGAGGACACATTCACCAAAACTATATAACTCAGTAACAGTTAGTGAATCACGTGGCAGATTGAACTTCGTATTTGTTCGTAGTATTTTAAATAATTTGTCTGCTAATTGATTCAGAAAAGTAAATTAGTAACATCAAATCCTACATGAATACTAGCGTATAGTCTGTCAATACTGATGAGGTAAGTACTACCACCCCGACCCTACACTATACCCCTAACCTCACTCACCCTTCATAGTTAACTGAAATAAAGTTTGCGAAATCAAGAATGACCAACAAAGAAACAGAAAAATGTAGTCGATACAACCAAACATTAATATATTCCTTTGTGAGCCAATCAACATTAAGATTATTCATGAAATTAATTAGTGCGATGTTCCTAGAATAATTATTGGTGAAAACCGGTTAAGATTAATAACTTATATCGAAAAGTCGACACATTCCAACAATGACTCTTATGTCCTGTTGCTTAGCAACGAAGTATAAGCTAATGTTGTTAGTGTGTGTATACTGAAATTATAACAAGAAAACTGAAAAATTTGTCAAGTCACCTTCGATTAAACAGGTTTAATATTAAAAACGGAGATAGAAAATAGCTAAATTCAGAAACGAGTTAAGTATAGATTGAATCGATATTTCTACTTTTGTAATAAATGTTATGAACTTGGCTTTAGGCTAGGCGATCCCCCCACTGTGTCTTTACTTGTATGACTACTCCTACCAAGAGAAATCACGAGTGACGTGACATACATTCATATAGATTAGATGATACATTCACTGTAGCGATTAAAATACATACGTTAAACATATAACTTTAAAGTAACTGGTGACACCAGTTGCATAAATATATAGAAAACTATTATAAAACTAAAATCTACAATGACCATACAACGCACTGAACCACCGGTTGGGACACCCTTGCTATTAGGAATGTTCTCAGCTATAATTTCCATGCTAACTGTCAATGTTAGTCAGTTCAGGAGATTTAAGCTAGGCCTAATCCACACTATACAGTAGCAATCAAAGAGCCTAAACAAAGTGCATAAACCTGCTCATGAATCTCAAGTACACAGGCTTGGAACCAACCCTTACACTTATAACACTGAAGATAAAGCTTTGAAAATATTCACAATTATTCTTTAAATACATCGTAACTAAGCAATATATGAAACACAATCTGAGCTTCTAAAATAATGAATTTGAATAATGACTATAGGATATGAACTGCAAGTGAATTTTTGGTACTGAATGTGGCGGGTATCCGCACCACCACCAAAACACGTGATAACATTAACTCAGTAGATATCATGGGAACAGGTTATTTTGTTAAGTTGCAATAAAACAGCGGGGTATGGTATTCTCAAGACGGCTGGTATAGGTATTAATATTTTAATTAAAGTACAGAACAATGTTTCGACCTTCTCAGGTCATCTTCAGGTTAACAACGAGTTTGCAACTCTCTTTGTCATCCTGAAGATGACCTAAGAAGGTCGAAACATTGTTCTCTACTTTATTTTAATTAAAGTTTCAATACCAATACCAGCCGTATTGAGAATACATTTTTACTTCAAGTGGGTTTCTCGTCATCACGAATGGAAGGATTTTGAATTGACAAGTTCATGGTTCGCGCCCCGATACAACAACGTCGCACTCTGCATTATCGGGCCGTTGTGAAAGTGATAGTCCAGTAACCAAAGAATAGACGGTGGGTATTTTTGACTAGCTTGCTTCATAGAGTTTTTCAGATCAAAATTAAGGACTGCGAACTTATCGAGCAGTTGTTAAATGAGGGTAGAGTAACCCAAAATTTGGCGGCGGGTGCTTTTGACTAGCTGCCTTTCCTATCGTGTATCGTGCTAAAGCCTTTGTTTAACTTTGCGCAAATATTCGAATCACACAATTACAGTGTGAAAGGCATTGTATCCTACAGGAGAAATTAAGGGTTAAGCCCGGAGAAAACTAAGTCCCGTAAGTAGCACGATAAAAGCTAATTTAGATAAAAGATAATTTAGTAACAAAAGATGAGAGAATGATCCTCGGGGTCTACCCGCAAGTGGTATAATACTACTTGAAATTCAGCCCCTTGCAGCCCGATGGGGCTTTACAGGATTTTACTCAACCAAGAAGCTAGCGTGAGAAAGGATTGAACTCAATCAGCTAAAATATCTTTTGTGTAGATCTTACACAAAATGGCGAAGTCAGCATGTAAATAAGTCTGATGGATAGATACAGCACAGAAAATCGAATCAGCCCTTAACCTGATCAAGGTTTGTCTGGAAAAAATATATGTTTGTATGTTTTCAGCATGTTTGAAGTAAAGACACACACAAACGTTTCCGTATTAAGTGTCATCAACAAGTAGTTGAAACATCAACTGTTTTCGAACCAAAAAAAGATCGAAGTTAGGAACATTTCCTAACCAATCCTGGATCAGTAAAAGTCACTGATACTTCAAACATGTGAACACAACGTTCGACTGTCTTAACATCGATTATCTATTCCTTCTAATTCAACGTTCGACTGTCTTAACATCGATTATCTATTCCTTCTAATTCAACGTTCGACTGTCTTAACATCGATTATCTATTCCTTCTAATTCAACGTTCGACTGTCTTAACACCGATTATCTATTCCTTCTAATTCAATGTTCGACTGTCTTAACACCGATTATCTATTCCTTCTAATTCAATGTTCGACTGTCTTAACACCGATTATCTATTCCTTCTAATTCAATGTTCGACTGTCTTAACACCGATTATCTATTCCTTCTAATTCAATGTTCGACTGTCTTAACATCGATTATCTATTCCTTCTAATTCAATGTTCGACTGTCTTAATATCGATTATCTATTCCTTCTAATTCAATGTTCGACTGTCTTAACATCGATTATCTATTCCTTCTAATTCAATGTTCGACTGTCTTAACATCGATTATCTATTCCTTCTAATTCAATGTTCGACTGTCTTAACACCGATTATCTATTCCTTCTAATTCAATGTTCGACTGTCTTAACATCGATTATCTATTCCTTCTAATTCAATGTTCGACTGTCTTAACATCGATTATCTATTCCTTCTAATTCAATGTTCGACTGTCTTAACACCGATTATCTATTCCTTCTAATTCAATGTTCGACTGTCTTAACATTGATTATCTATTCCTTCTAATTCAATGTTCGACTGTCTTAACATCGATTATCTATTCCTTCTAATTCAATGTTCGACTGTCTTAACACCGATTATCTATTCCTTCTAATTCAATGTTCGACTGTCTTAACACCGATTATATATTCCTTCTAATTCAATGTTCGACTGTCTTAACACCGATTATCTATTCCTTCTAATTAAGCAAATGTTTCAACAAATCCAGGTTTTCGTCCTTTATCCGAGCTATGAACTTAAAAAAAAAAAAAAGTTGTGATATGACAAATAAGCCAAATCTAACTTTCACACGATTTATTTATATTATTACAGTATTTATTAATAGCTCACCAGGCGTTTTGTATAAGGTTTAAGAACTTAACATGTGTATACTTAAAACATGATATACACTGTGCAATTGTCAGGGTGACTTTGTAGGAAGACGTAGCAGCCAGTATAGCGGTAATAGGGGGCGCTTTCTGACACTCATCTCTTAATGTCCTTCCACACTGTTTAGCGTTATTACGTAATTGACACAGAAGTGTTTTACGGGATGAAGTTGTAAGGTCACGGGTCAAAGTAAGAAGCGAATATAACTCGAGAAGGGACTCTTCATATCAACATTATGGTGGCTGTTGTAGTAACAACTTCATCTGAATTGTATAATATTGCAATAGTGGCGGCTATTGTTTTCATTGCATTCCTCCGCAAAGTGCTAATGAACCCTACGTAATGTGTAAGACGTGTGTGTTATCCCCTCATTCTTTGTGCATGTTATAGAAAATTTGATGTTTTCTTATAACAAAGCCACATAGGTCTATGTGCTGTGTCCCCCGAGGAGAATCGAAACCTGATTTTACCATTGTGAAGCCAAAGACAATGCACCGAGGGACAGATAATAAAATTTGTGTTTGTTTGATGTAAGAACGTGACGCTATATATGAATGCAGTTAACGTTAATTTACGTCAAAGATAATAAATACTTAATGACAGAACCAATGAGAGTGGGATGGGCTTTAACTACCCCTCCATTAACATGCCCTTTATTCCAGGTTAACATCCAATAAAGATTCGTTGAGACTGGCCCAGCAATCTTGGAGTAGTTAGATAATGGACAAACGAACAGACACAGATTTTTCTGCTTTCTACATAGAGACGGTACGATACAAATTCTCTCATCTTCCGAAGTACGCCTAAGTTATCTTAATGTTTTATCAAATTAGATTATACAAACTTGAGTTTTACTACAAATGTGTACAAACAGTTAGAATCATTTAATCAAATAGCTTATGTTTTAGTAAATAACAACCCAAAGTGTTTTTTTCTATATAATGTCACCCTAAATTATTTTTCCTATATTAAAATTTAATAACTACAAAAATACAACCATTAGGTTTTAACATCTAACGGTCTATGTCAGACACATTTTGTTGTCATGTTTTTGGTTTCTTTTCACTCATACTAGTGAATAGTGTTATCACAAAATGGCAACCGTGCAAGAAAGGTCTCATTATGTCGTTTGGCTGGCAGAGAACAAGTCACTGTCTGCTGTGCAAAGAAAAGTCTCATTATGTCGTTTGACTGGCAGAGAACAAGTCACTGTCTGCTGTGCAAAGAAAGGTCTCATTATGTCGTTTGGCTGGCAGAGAACAAGTCAGTGTCTGCTGTGCAAAGAAGTCTCATTATGTCGTTTGGCTGGCAGAGAACAAGTCACTGTCTGCTGTGCAAAGAAAAGTCTCATTATGTCGTTTGACTGGCAGAGAACAAGTCACTGTCTGCTGTGCAAAGAAAAGTCTCATTATGTCGTTTGACTGGCAGAGAACAAGTCAGTGTCTGCTGTGCAAAGAAAAGTCTCATTATGCTGTTTGGCTGGCAGAGAACAAGTCAGTGTCTGCTGTGCAAAGAAAAGTCTCATTATGCTGTTTGGCTGGCAGAGAACAAGTCAGTGTCTGCTATGCAACGTAATTGCAGACGCCAGTACGGGAAAGAATTGTGGGGATATGTTAAGGATATTATGTGTCACATACCTATAACAAACATCACGGAGCTAAAGGTCAAAATAACGAACACCATCACCACTGTAACTGTGGGCATGTTGCTGCGATCGTGAACTGAAATGGAATATCGGTTATACGTACTGACAGCCTGCCAATGATACACAGGTAAAAGTCAATTTACATGTCAATAAAGACTGAGTTGGGCTAAAGAACATTTAAAATATCATGTCTGTGGTTCCATATTTATTAAACTTTCACACAGGAATGATACCTTTGGGCCAACCTGCATTAATGTTGTCGAGATATGATTTACACGGTGCACCTATCTTTCACGCCCTCAAAATCGTGAAGTATTCCGATAGTTTGAGCTGGAAAACAAATACTGATAAAAAAAATATCTTACAGGCTAAAACGCCATAAACGAGGTGAAAGCTGATCACTTGTGTAAACAGAAGACAAAAGTACAAAAAATTGAACGATTTCTCACTTTACAGTAGACGATATATTTATACTGATATAAACAAAAATCTGCAATCTCAGTTTGTAGAATGACTCGTTCAACAGTAAGTCAGAGGTAAGTTAACGAACTTAAGAGTTACAACAGTAAAACCCAGGGTTCGAGTGATGAACAGAGCACAGATAGCCTATTGTACAGCTTCAAAATGAAACAAACAAAATGTAAATAAAGTGTCACACACTACGTTTACATCAAATGCGGGTGTGGTACACAGTGATCTACATTTTACACCAACAAACAATGGATGTGTGGTACACAGTGATCTACATTTTACACCAACAAACAATGGATGTGTGGTACACAGTGATCCAAACTGTACATATACAAACAATGGATGTGTGGTACACATTGATCCACACTGTACATATACAAACAATGGATGTGTGGTACACAGTGATCCACACTGTACATATACAAACAATGGATGTGTGGTACACAGTGATCCACACTGTACATATACAAACAATGGATGTGTGGTACACAGTGATCCACACTGTACATATACAAACAATGGATGTGTGGTACACAGTGATCCACACTGTACATGTACAAACAATGGATGTGTGGTACACAGTGATCCACACTGTATGTCTACAAACAATGGATGTGTGGTACACATTGATCCACATTTTACACCAACAAACAATGGATGTGTGGTACACAGTGATCCACATTTTACACCAACAAACAATGGATGTGTGGTACACAGTGATCCACACTGTATGTCTACAAACAATGGATGTGTGGTACACAGTGATCCACACTGTATGTCTACAAACAACGGATGTGTGGTACACAGTGATCCACACTGTATGTCTACAAACAATGGATGTGTGATACACAGTGATCCACACTGTATGTCTACAAACAATGGATGTGTGGTACACAGTGATCCACACCGTATGTCTAAAACAACGGATGTGTGGTACACAGTGATCCACACTGTATGTCTAAAAACAATGGATGTGTGACACACAGTGATCCACACTGTATGTCTACAAACAATGGATGTGTGATACACAGTGATCCACACTGTATGTCTACAAACAATGGATGTGTGGTACACAGTGATCCACACTGTATGTCTACAAACAATGGATGTGTGGTACACAGTGATCCACACTGTATGTCTATAAACAATGGATGTGTGGTACACAGTGATCCACACTGTACATATACAAACAATGGATGTGTGGTACACAGTGATCCACACTGTACATATACAAACAATGGATGTGTGGTACACAGTGATCCACACTGTACGTTTACATTCAATACTATCTTCTTTATTCAGATACTTTGAATATCTCACTGGTTGTATTCAACACTTTCTTTAAACTGCAGTCTTCTTTATTCATACAACTCGGTTTGGTTGGTTCGCGTTTATTGGTGTAAAGGCATTGTGCTATCTGAGTCAAACAGCCAGTAAATAAAACGTGAAAGTTACAAATCGTTACAAAGTGTGAAAATGAATCCACGTAAAACTAAATACACTACAAAAAGCAGGTAAAAAATGTTACTAAAATTAAAAAGGCCAGTGACCCTTAAAAATTAAAAAACAACAACAACAAAGTATCACCATCCACAATGACACTGTCCAGCGTATGGAAAAAATGTATTATAAAGACCTTTTAACAAAGAGGTTAACCTGAACATGACCTAAGAAGGTCGAAACGTTGTAATACACTTCATTTTAACTATAGTTTTAACATCCATACCAGTCGTTTTTAGAATAAATTTTTAGTTCGAGAGGGTTTCTTGTCATCGCGGACGTGAGGAAAAACATCTCGAAAATGGTGTCGTCGTTCAGAATCGTAACGACAGCACGACAGTAAAGAGTTATTGTGATTTGAGCGTCGCAAAGGCCACACACTGGTGCATCAGTTCCAGATAAAAGAAAACAATGAGTTAAAAAACTGACCAATGGGTACTCTTGTTAGGGCAACTTCTAATCCTTACAGAAATAAGATAGACAAAGAGCAACAGAAGGTTTCATCTGGAAACACTTGTCACGTTACTCACTGCAAGTCGACTGTCAACTGGTGCTAAGCCGAGCGAGCCTTTAATACAGGACCATATGTGGGACAGGCACAGCTGTGACAGCATCAGAGGAGACGGTGTCAGTGAGCTTGTTCCCGCAAATACCGACGTAGCCCGGTATCCGGAAGAACTGGATAGAAATAAAAGATAAAAAGAAATGGGTCAGTCAGTTTCGAATATCGACGAGGACAGAGTGAATAAACGTGAAGTGATTCAAGGCCATTGGAGAGGAAAGAGGATCGTTATAAACAGTACAGTTTGTGTGCTACAGAGAAATACCACACAATTCGGCAGTGAATAGTAGGATTGACCCTAACATTATAACGCTCCCACGGCTGAAAGGGCAAACATGTTTGGTGTGACGAGGATTCAAACCCGCAACTCTTGAACTACGAGTCGAGTGTCTTAACCACTTGGCCATGCCGGGCCTGTGGCAAAAGGATTCAGCCAATCAGGATCTCTCACACCATCAAGTAATGTCAACTTCATCTTGTTTTCTTTGTGTTCCTTCCTGAATTAGGCCCAGCCAATAATAAGACTTATTACACTTTAATAAAGTATCGTTGCAGTAACAGTACAAATGGTACATTTTCTGTTACACTGCCAAAGACCTACTTTAGATAGATAGTCTAGGATGACAACTTTAATACAAAAACACGAGGATATAAAAACATTGTTATTTTTCAACTAACTTTGCGGAACATTATATTTCTATCCAGAGTTCGTATTTGGATCCTGGGATTCACGCACTTTCTTCCAAAATCCCTCAAAAGTTTTTCAAGAGGAAAATTTTCGCACAACAAAAGGAGAATATTGTTACTTTGGTATTTAATAAACACTATCCAATCATAGACTAGATTGTAGAGGAAAGTTTTTAAAATTAAAATCGAAATAATGACAATTCTGATAGGTTCACTTGATAAATTTGCGATGCATGCTTCTAAATGCAACCAATTAAACAGATTTTTAAAGCGGAAATATTTTAATGTTTTATGTAATTGGACAATTAGTAAACTTGCTGTGTTCGATGGTATTACCAAATGTGCGAGTTCTGTACGCACACATATACGAGTATATAGAATATAGATTAATCGCGCCTAAACTGTGTACACTTGTATGCCTCTTCACTCAACACAGTACAATGAGCTAACTAGCTGACTATGCCAAACTCGTTTACGCTATCATGGCTGCGGGAAACTTGTAATCCTGCTTAAACAGAAGACAGACAGAAATGAGACTTTAAATATGGCTACACTTGAAACCTACCAAAACAGTTTCGCCAGTAGTACTGCAAATCTTGTTCGCAATGTTCATCGAAATACCAGGTCGAAACGTTAGCAGTGGTAGAATGAGAAAAAAAATGTTTCACCTAGTGTTAGGCCTAACATTAGGCCCAGCTTGGAGGGAAAAGCGGGGGCACCGAGCTTCAGAAAGAAAGCCTTACAAGTTAAAAATGTTTGTGCATTTCTTTTTCGTGTTTTTTCTCATAGCAAAGCCACATCGGGCTGTCTACAGTGTCCACCGAGAAGAATTGAACCCCTGATTTTAGCGTTTTAAATCCATTACTTACCATTGTCCCAATGGGGATAAACAAGTTTTAAAAAATGGTTTCGTATTTAGCCGTGGTTATAATACACGGACAGAGGCACGTTTTGCCAAAGTTGCATAACAGCTTGGCCTAATACGAAAAACAAAATCGTTGTAGAAAGAGTGCAAAGATTTCAAAACCAGTTCAGTACAAATAGATGTTTAATGTCGCAAACATGAGAAAAGGATACTTTCTGCCTCAAGAACGTATTTCATGGCTGAAGTCAACCACCTTCACAGATATATGAAGGAATTGTTTAAAAGTAAGTAGGCTATTCACTTATTAGTATTATTAGTAAAATTAGGAGGCCTAGGCTATTGAACTTCATTTAAAAGGTATATAAGCTAGTCTAATGATCGGGGCTTGGTTACAGGATAAATTTTTTACAAAGCTCATGGATGACAAATACATATTGGTCTGTCACACTGGTGTCGCCACTATTGGAGAGAATAGGGCACCCCCTTGAAAATTTAGAACGGATATTTTTACATATTAATTTCAATCTGAAGTACCCATGTACCTTTTTCTTGCCCATCAGCAATAATTTTCTGATAATATATATTCGTAAAATTAAATAATTATATCTAAATGAAGTTAAATGAATAAACAAAATCACGAGGACGGACTGCGTTAAAAACAGCAAATTCCAACCTCTGATTAATTATCTATCACTGATAGATGGTGTATCCCTACCGCAATGTGAGTCCTACTTCTCAGTCACCTCCGAAACCTAGGATACATTTTATAATCCCACGTTGTAGCTCGTACCCTAGGATCCTTTTTTTTTTTATGTGCAGCGTATTTTTTTTTAATTTCATGTTAGTGTGTTTTGGTTTATGGCTTGAAAACTTTACATATTAAAAAACAAAACAAAACAAAAACAGATACTCTAGACTATAGGTGGCGTAGTAGACAAGAGAACGTTTTATATTTTTATTCTGTCTTACTAGTTTTAACATATATTAAATTGCCAGTTAAACATGTGTATCATGTTATAATGTTTGCTCCTCCAGTTTCAGATATAACCAGAATTTGCTGGCTTGAATGATGCCTGTCAGCACAACTCCCTAGGAGTAACTTACCAGGAGTGATATTGTGAGTGTTAACACTGACGAGTGCACCGATATTTCTTTATCTAAAAATGTATTAATTTATGACTCTTAAAAATTATGGACGAAGGGAAACACACTATGTGAACAAATGTTGAGATTGTAAATGGTACAGTAGTAGTGGTGTCGTGATAAGTTTGTAAAGACAGAAGGGTAGAAATAGCCAAACTATTAGGGTTTGACTCAGATGGAATTATATTATGATGAGTAGCAAGGGAGATGTGTTTGTGTGGGTCATCGTTTAGCTGTGGTTACAAACTAGGTAGATAACGGATTTAACTACTTGCAAGATTATGAGACGAAAGATAGAGTTGTTGTTTTTTTTACTTACCTTCATAATTCACCATTAAGAATGTTAAAACTGGAGGAAATTCAAACACTAGAGGATAAGATACACTTAGCGGACTACGTGACGTAAGATGGCTTAGTATGAAGTATGTATATATGTACACCGTGTCCAGTTCTAGTTAAACATGAAACTGATTTAAACGACCATGGTTCAGCACAAGGCTTTCACTCATAGTTTGCTAATGTTTTTGCTTAACGTATTTACACCCTGTTTAAGAAATGCACTTGGAAGTAAATCAGTCGCACAGTGTGCGACATTAATCAGTGATAAAAAGCACAAAGTCAGACACTCCTGAAATGGAGAAAAATTCTACAGAGTTTGAACAGATAAAAAACAATCTGAAGGCTTTAACTAAAGAATCATTATCAGTACAGAATATTTACACCTCAGTGCCATGGGGTAGATATGGGGTATTGTATACAGACAGACAAAATTGTTAACACAGTAGTCTTTCACTGATAATTTTCAAGAGATTCCTCATAAACGATACTTCAGTTGTTCCAACTTCTGTTGTCCTTAATCCTAAGAATATGACATGATACTGTTGATAAATATGGCTCTTCTAAAATCAGACCATTATCCCACTAGATTTGGAAGCTTGTGTGCACGCAGAATTCCTTTTACTTAAACTGCTAATTTGTCTTAATTGTATAAATCTCACATTTGCAGAAAAGTAACAGAAGATTTGAAGAACTTGGTTATTCTTTACAAAATTTGCCTCATTTTACCGGTTTCATCTGCAGCACGTGAAAGGGATTTCAGCTTGAAAAATGTTATCAAAAATAGTCATAGAAACAGTCCACAAAATCAGTAAACACATTCGTTGATCAAAATAAAGGGTGTCTGTTTCCAGATGTTAATTTAACAAGTGGTAAACTATGAAAGAAAATGATACAGTAACAAAGTTTGAAAGTATCTTGTAAGAGTCGAATTTGTTTTGTTGGCCTTGGTTTTTTCACTTGAAAAGTCAATTTTACCTTGTTTTCACTAGCAAGAAGTATTGACATAATTACACAATTTCATTGTCTGGTTTATTATTTGACATATAATTACGTCGAAAAATTGGACAGGAGTTCAAGTTATGTGTATTGTGTTACCTTTAAAGGAAACAAGTCTTTCTGGTACGTGCTCATTTTGATATGGATTATAATTTTCCACTTACAAGTGGAATAGTATAGGTCACATTTAATTAATTTCTGTTTAGGCAGATGGTCATCAATCCTTTACTACATCCTTTGCCCCTTTTTATTATCAAACTCCCCCATAATTTGTATTACAAAGGGCTGATTTTCCCCTTAATTTAAATTCTTAGCGCTAAGACTATAAATCCTATCTCGCTCTTTCCTTATTATTGTAACTCAACCCACCCACAACTTCCACTCTTTGGATTGTTCCGTGATATTAAAATAGTACACACCTGACTACAAGAAACCCGATGAAAAATTTTATTTACATAAATGTTGACTTCACCTGATAAAACGTTTATTTCCAGCTAAAAACTAGACATCACTAGCTCAACAGTTGGTGATGGAAGTAGTGTCCAACGAAATTTTCTGCATGTTGTTAAGGTATTTGCGATTCGCGCCTGCTGCCACATCTTAGGGTCGTGAGCAAACTGCATCTATGACGGCCAAACTCCACCGATCAATTAGAAAAGAGCAGCCAAAGAGTTGGCGGTGGGTACCGTTAACTAGACTAGCCTATCTGTTCAGTATTGTGTGTTTTTATTCCCTTGTGTAACCACATGCGAAGTTCTGAAAATTTGTCTGTTGAAATACGCAATAATTTGATGCATTTACTTTTTCTATTTATTTATTTAACACTTATCATTATCGAATATTTGAAGGCTGTCAACCTTTTCTGGTACTTACATTTTATTTAAGTTTCCGGTTTTGCAAACACTAATGTTCTTATGTTCCATGCCTTCAAGTGGATTATAAAGGATAGATAACTTGGAGAATTAACACAATCTCGACTTGGTTTCTATTTACTATTCAAAACTAAGCCTAAAGACTATCTGCACGCTAAAGCGATAGTTAGCTAGCTTCACAAACTCAGTTTCATTTAAGTGACTCTGGAATTTCAGTCACTAAAATAACTTCGCTGTGCCACGATTCTACCTGCACACACTTTAACTTACCCATTTTTCTTTACCAATTTTCAACACTGTGGAGTATGAAAAATTAAGGCCTAAGCTTTTCACTCAACGTTTATATCTTTCATCCACCATAATAACATTTAACAACGACACCTGGACCTAAAGTAATGAAATACAAGTGTCAGAAAACTTTAATTAAACAGCACATTACTTTTATAACCACTTACAACAAACAGTTTATTAACAAACGTCACGAGATGTAGGTTATCATGCTCCTCTCTTGTAAATTCCATAAAAATACGTGTATATATGAACTAAGTTGTTCGTAGTTTTCCATGAAGTACAAAACGGAGGTATGATTTTTTGTCTTATAAACTGTTAACAATGTTTAGTATTTCATTTCCAAGACCTATGTTTAAGTCCCTTCTGTAGTGGACGTTTTCTTGCTTGTTTGTTTGTGGTTAAGTATAGAACACCATATGTTATCTGTGGGCATAGAAAACCTGATAGTTAGTGTTAAAAGCACCCAGACTTATCGTTGAGGTAAAAATCCATTTTTACACGATGGTAAGCACTAAAACCATCACCTAAAGAAAAACAATAGTCGATTTTCAACTCTTAAAAAATTAACTTAAGTATTTTCTTCTTAAAGCAATGTAAAGCATGATATGAACATAACCCAACATAGCTTCTTTCACGTTACACCAATGGTTTTCAAAGTGTGATCCTAAGATCACTGGCGGTTAGCGAAGGTCCTTTAGGTGGTCCAAAATGTACATGAGTGAAGCCATATGACAGAACAGAAAAACTCACTGGTTGGTTATACTAATCCAAATTTCTTGTCAATCACACAAGCTAGTGAGTTCCTACATACTTTAATACGCGCGTCTTTTGATATGACACAGGCTCCTTTAAGATAGTTGAAAGGTTTACGACAAATAGCTTCTACTATCAACATTTAAGTTACAATTTTTTCATGAGAAAGAGAAATCTCAGAGTAAACTGCATTTTTTATTTTTATTGCTATCTAGAAATTCGTTGTGTTTTTCACCTTTATTATTTTCCTCATGCCAATACGAGAAACAGCAATGGTTTATAAAATGTAAAAATGATGCATCTTAAATAATAGTATTTTCTTTAACGACCATAAACTATGAATTAAAAAAGGTTTCATGGCAATAAATATCTTAAATTTTAAATATTAAACAAGAGAGAATTTCAAGAGAAAAAATCAGAAGGGCTGCCTATAAATGTTGCTTTTACAATTCCTATAAATTATTAGCAAAGCAAGATTTTTCTTCGAAGAGAAAAGGCATCTATGGTACTAAACCACTTTTAACTGCCACTCGTACAATGTACTGTCGTTCTTAGAGCAAGTAGTCGAGACGAAATGCGTTACGTCTGCGACACCTGAATCCCAGCAGATACGAAAAGAAACGTTTGTTCAGATTTACCTTTTCCTTCCGGTCCAGCCATTCCCTTCTTACTGCTTCCACCGTTAGCCTTCCAATGCCCACCTGGCCAGCTTGTAGCTAATTCCTCTATCACACCTGACCAACACTCAAAAATTGTCGACACAGTTTTCCTTCTCGGCCTCTTCTTCCCGATACTACCGCCCCCAGCGGTCGGGTAAAGAATTAAAAGCGTGGACAGAAATCGACACAAATGTACGACAATCACATACATACAAACTTTGGGAAAATGATATTATTCACTCATAAGAACTTGTGGTTTCCTACTGGTAATTAAAATAGAAAACTGAATATGGCACGTCGATTTATTACCTAATATGTTAATAAAGAAATAATTGATATATTCATTGTGTAATAGAAATGTTATATTTCATGGTTTGTTTTTACTCATTCACGTTATTGATTCAACCCTTACCAAGAACCTTGAATCTTACCCGTGTACGTTCTCTAATCATACAATTACTAGAATGTATAATATTTACAAAAAACCCGTAGCCAGTTTGTTATTAATTTTCAGTTACGAACCTACAACTAAATATTCCGACTTCCAGCAAATCGAATCTTTGTATCTGGTTCTAAGTTAGAACTATATCAGTCATGGCAAAGATCGGCCCCATACACAGAACATACACCCGTGTTCGTCCACCTGTCTGATGTAGTTTAAACAAAAAATGGTTAAGCAAACGTTTCTACAACTCCTATTTCCTTTCGAATTTCTCTCTCTCTCTACATGCACAAACAAAGTGTAAAAAACAACATCTTAACAAAACATTAACAGTATTGTGTGTTTTTTCGTATAGCAAAGCCACAAAGGGCTATCTGCTCAGCCCACCGAGGGGAATCGAACCCCTGATTTTAGCGTTATAAATCCGGAGATATACCGCTGTACTAGCGGGGGGCCATTAACAGTAATAAAACATGATTAACATGATATCTTTAGGCCAACTGCTCCAGTTACCTTATACATCTTGTGCGATACTGAAAAGTTATACGGGATACGTCACTTATTGAATCCAGGAAACTATAATACGTTGTATAACAGTGAATATCTGAAAATCCTCAAGCCCTATACGGTAGTCACATGACTTGTACAACATATACACACCACAAAACATGGGGATTCCCCTGCTATGTATTATACGTACGCGTAGCCACGGCAGAGTAGAACAAAAGAAGGCTGATACGTGTCATAGATTCTATGGAACAGTGCGGAAAACTGTAATGTTTAGACATATTCAAAATGGCCGTTGAAACTAGCACTGTTTTATTGTTCACATGCAAGCCGAGTTCTCTTTTGTGGAGTAAGACACTTCGTAGTATATGACACACAGCACGCGTAATCAATCACGTGCGACTTAGACAATTAACTACACTATGTCAAAGCAAAGAAATTAATACTTCTCGGTTAACAATCGTGATGAACGAGACACATAAGTAATAAAGGTTAGAAAATAAACAATAGAGACATGTAACGAAATTATTTTCATTAGAATTCACCTTATTTTAAGTAAAGAAACAAACGGCCACCTTTATTTACAAATATTAACTTTCTAGGAAAAAATCAAGTCTATATGAAACAGAACCACCATACTACCTCTTACAGACACACACTTCAATTTTCTGTCCCCAACACATAATTTATATGTATATATAATTGTAATGTGTATTAGGGGCTCTCGTAACATTACAGAGCAGAATTGTTTTGATTTAGGATTTTTCAGCACAGCTAGCTATAAAAGTACTATCCGTGTTAGTCATCCCTAATTTTAAACAAAGCGCCACCTATCGCGAACTCTTGCCTGACCAAACTATGGAATTTGACCAACACTCCTAAACCGCACCCTTGACATCAAAGTGCAGGGGCCCTTTTTATCTGATTACAAGATGCGAATCCAGAATCCTCGACTTTATCACAATCATTTTTATCCAACATTTTATACCACGAAAAGGTGGGTGGGTGGGTTTGACGTTTTAAGGCGCAGAGCATCTAGACTGTCTGCGCCACCACGAAAAGGATCTGTCACTGTACTTGAACGTATTGCAATACTCTGATCACTAAATTAGCCCGGATGTTTCGAAATTATTGTATTTCAACTTTCATAAAAGCACACCGTGATTACACACAAGTATTGTCGTATGTTATCTTTAAGTTTGAGGTAACACGGACAAGCTGAATATTTTCATAAGTTACTGTTGTATAAGAAATAGGCTGTTACATATCGCATTCTGATTACGATTCTGTACTGATATTAAATATTCAACATATGAATTTTCTTCGACATGAAATCTAATTACGTTTATTTTTCACCAAACAAATTAAAAAAAATGTTCAAAAACTAGATTTAACAATAAATATTCCAGATTATGCAAGTTATAAAAATAACAACGTTGTGCTAACTCAGGTTTAAATTTCAAAATGTTTCAGGTTGGGATCTTTAATATTCAACACGTGCGTAATTCAGACTTATGATTAGTTACAAGGATAAGGTGTAGGTTTCTCATGGTCAATTATCAAACACGACAGATGATGTCCTCTCTTCTCGTGTCTTGTTGGCATCAGGCTTTAGATTTGGTAGGTCGGGTTCATTTGACCTCTTTCCCCAGCACAGGGTGAACGTTTTTTCCATCCATTTTAAATTTCTAACGACAGTATTGACACGTATGTAAACATTTTAATGATGTCATGGTGAATTAAAACTAATAATAATTTAACAGTATAACATTAGACGGCCTTAAGTTAACTTCATTTTTTATGTATATATTGATAGTGGAGACAAACTTAGGGTTATCCTCATTTATATGGTATTCAACATTATTCTCTCTCGAAAAAATTCGTCGCAAGTTGTTACCACTATCCCAACCAACCCATATTTGTTCCATTCACTTAACACTCCTACGAAAAGTGGGGCCTAATAGGCCCCCAAACAAATTGAAAGGTTATTAATATTAGGCTAATAATTTTGTATTTAAATGAAATTGCCATTTAAATCCATTAATGAATGGATTAACGAGATTCCCACTGTCCCTATCTACTATTTAGCGAAACCACAGCCAGGGGAACGGGCTTGGAGAAATCAGGACTAGAAACGTCTTCTCGTAGGAGTGTTAATATACGTTTTTAATTCATTAAACAACGTTCCAAAATCACCAGTATTTCAGGATTCGAACGAAGGATTGCCTCTTTTATTATTATGAATCTGTTATACGATATTCAGTAACACACACACACACACACATATTGATTGATTTTTTTTTTTTTTAAATTCGATACCAATATATTTTGTAACTCACTCTAATGGTTGTACAAATAAAAACTGTGCAATTAAACAAAAGATTTGTAAAAAGCTGGTAAATTATTATATATAACTGATACCAACAGATTTTTCGTGCACAAACAAAAAATTATTATAATACTTAACGAATGATCCTTCCACACGTTTTGTGCATGGCATGGACAAGTGGTTAAAGCACTCGACTCGTAGTCCGAGGGTCGCGGGTTCGAATCTCCGTCACACGAAACATGTTCGCCCTTTCATCTGTGGGGGGGTTATAATGTTACGGTCACTCCCACTATTCGTTGGTAAAAGAGTAGCCCATGAGTTGGCGGTGGGTGGTGATGACAAGCTGTCTTCCAACTAGTCTTACACTACTAAATTAGGGACGACTAACGTAGATAGCTCACCTGTAGCTTTGTACAAAATTACAACCGATGTATTTGGTACTTTACATAAAAATAGTAACATATTTCAATGTCTAAACAAATAAACGTTTCTAGCCATATTAAACACTATAATAAAAGTTCGAAAATTTATAAAAAGAAACATTTTGGACTTAACAGTTACAAGAAATAAATAAATATGTATCGAACGTAACGGAAAACACAATTTTTCCATCAACTTACGGGAAATTATGGAAAAGTAAAACAAGTACTGCAAACAAACACATACTTACTACGCATGCTCAACTCACTATACTGTCTCTAATCTACACGTTAACTTCTGCAACCTACACACGTTCATAAATAATTAATAACAAAGATATAGACGTTATAGTTAATCAATGATTTTGCCTTTATTATTTAGTAAAACAGATTTATAAATTATGTTTGTTTGTTAGTGTCCCGCAAAGTTGCACGCGGGATATCTGCTCTAACCGTCACCAATTTTCAGGTGAACAAAGGGAAGTCACCACCATCGCCAACTCGTGGGTTACTATTCTGACACCTAAAATTAAGCAGCGTTTTTGTAATGACAAATCCACGTGGCTATCAGCTGTGATCACCTAGGGGAATCGAACCCCTGATTTTAGCGTTGTAAGTTCTAAGTCTTACCGTTGTCCCACCGGAAAACTCGAAAAGTAGGATCAACTACTCTTATAATGCACATAAGGCCTGAAAG
The DNA here is from genome assembly GCF_004210375.1 of Tachypleus tridentatus. Lineage (NCBI taxonomy): Eukaryota > Metazoa > Arthropoda > Merostomata > Xiphosura > Limulidae > Tachypleus > Tachypleus tridentatus. The sequence goes on along the minus strand of NC_134825.1, from coordinate 183,741,518 downwards.
AGTGGAACGGTAATATTTTTGTCGATAACGGGACGCGAATCAAAATCGGGAACATCGATTACACATGTACGGAAGGGGTAAAAAAAAAAAAAGTCATAAAATAAATGTGTTACAGACAGAACGCCAGGTATCTGGTGATTGGCAAGTGTTAATGTAGTTATAATAAAGTGCACGTCTCTTACGACTTCTGTGCAGATGCATCGCCGACAACAAACCCATATCTTCTGACAAACATGGGTGAGATGGACGTGGCATAACTGGCTGCACGCCGTCTGGCTTAAACGAGATTTGGCTAACGGTCGAGAGCATACATGGAAAGCCAGACATGCGTTTAGTCTAGACGCACGAACGACCTTTCCGTCGCATGCACTAGAAGTTAGGCCTCACCTGTTATCTCCCACGTACAGGAAAACAGTAGTGTCTGTTACCTGGATAAGAAATCCAGACAAGCAATATAACGGAAGTTTCCTGCTATATAAAGAACACGTAACAAACAAGGGCTACTACAGCTTTATTATAGGAGTCACACAAAGGGCAAAATGAAATTTTGAATACATTTTTATAAACTACGTGTTCGCCTAATCGCTTATAGGTCCAAACTTTTGTTGCTTGTAAAATCAGTAATAACGAAGTATCATATATTAAAAAAAAAAAAAAAATGAGGAAAAATTTTCTATCATTATTTCAATTAACACCGCTAATTAAAGTGCTATATATTTCAAACAGAAAACGTACGATTTCACCAGTTTCACTGGTCAGTTCTTTACACAGAGTGGCAGGCAATAACCACAAAACGATTTAATTTCGTGCATTCTCTCAAGAGTTCTAATTCAAAATCTATGTCTTTATTTTTATCCTAACATTTTCTGTCTCCATGTCAATCACTCTAGGTCACTACTCAAAATCGTGTTTTTCGTCCTTGCTAACCCTAATTTATTAACCAACGTTTTCGTATCTCTTACAATGACTAGATGAATTTGTTATATCTCTTCTCCCTAAACATACTCATATTTCTTACCATTTGTTTTAGTGAACATTCACACTTCTCATAACATTTTTGTTTCAATGTTTATTCATTGTATAAAACCTTTAACTACCGATCATACGACTCATATTCCTAACAATGAACACACATCAGTTGTTTCTTACTGTTTGCCACATTTCTTTCCCTTGTCATAACTCAACATCTCTGTTTTAACTACTCAGAACCATCCATCACTCAACACACTTATACTCTTATCTTTACTAATTACTCTCCACTGCATTACCTTAAACCATTTCTCATCATTCCCTTATTTCCTACTCAGCATTTCAGTGTCCCTTACCCTAGTTGTTACTCAGTAACTACATATTTCTTACACTCACCATTAATCAAACTTCCAATATCTTTTATCCTTAATAATTACCTCACATCCCATAATCCCATGTTTCTTACCCTTGTCATTACTAAGATCTTAATTTCTCCTATCCCTAGTTATAACCTCACATCCCATAACCTCATGTTTCTTACCCGAGTAATACCATATTTCTTACCTTTGTCATTATTAAAATCCCAATGTCTCCTTTCCCCAGTTATAACCTCACATCCCATTACCTCATGTTTCTTACCCTTGTCATTATTAAAACCCAATGTCTCCTTTCCCTAGTTATAACCTCACATCCCATTACCTCATGTTTCTTACCCTAGTAATATCATGTTTCTTACCTTTGTCATTATTAAAATCCCAATGTCTCCTTTCCCTAGTTATAACCTCACATCCCATTACCTCATGTTTCTTACCCTAGTAATATCATGTTTCTTACCTTTGTCATTATTAAAATCCCAATGTCTCCTTTCCCCAGTTATAACCTCACATCCCATTACCTCATGTTTCTTACCCTTGTCATTATTAAAACCCAATGTCTCCTTTCCTGGTTATAACCTCACATCCCATTACCTCATGTTTCTTACCCTAGTAATATCATGTTTCTTACCTTTGTCATTATTAAAATCCCAATGTCTCCTTTCCCTAGTTACAACCTCACATCCCATTACCTCATGTTTCTTACCCTAGTAATATCATGTTTCTTACCTTTGTCATCATTAAAATCCCAATGTCTCCTTTCCCCAGTTATAACCTCACATCCCATTACCTCATGTTTCTTACCCTTGTCATTATTAAAACCCAATGTCTCCTATCCCTAGTTATAACCTCACATCCCATTACCTCATGTTTCTTACCCTAGTAATATCATGTTTCTTACCTTTGTCATCATTAAAATCCCAATGTCTCCTTTCCCCAGTTATAACCTCACATCCCATTACCTCATGTTTCTTACCCTTGTCATTATTAAAACCCAATGTCTCCTATCCCTAGTTATAACCTCACATCCCATTACCTCATGTTTCTTACCCTAGTAATATCATGTTTCTTACCTTTGTCATTATTAAAATCCCAATGTCTCCTTTCCCTAGTTATAACCTCACATCCCATTACCTCATGTTTCTTACCCTAGTAATATCATGTTTCTTACCTTTGTCATTATTAAAATCCCAATGTCTCCTATCCCTAATTATAACCTCACGTTTCTTACCCTCATCATTATCAAATTTCAAACATCTCTGATAAACCTAAGGACTACATTCATCATGTCTAATGACCCTAACCAACATCATATCTGTTCTCCATCATAACTCTCATCTCTTTACTCATGACTTTTGAAACCTATCCTAATTATTAAATACACTTAACTCTAACATTTAATTAATGGTTTTATTCATTTAAAAATAGCTTTATACTAAAATGAACTGTAATTAATTAAAGTTGAAAGTTTTTAATTCTGACAAAAAACACCAAACATTAAAATTTCCTTCAGGTTAGAAAAATTAAAGTAAAACATTACATGTAATGTTGAGAAGCCTCCATTTCCTAACCCTTTCCTCAGCTGTCAAACTTCTTGTCACAATTCGTCATATTATAAATATTTTCTACTTATTTTAGTAGTTTCCAATGTTAATGTTTTTAGGTTTCATGACATGCAAGTTTAGTTACTTTCAGAACACAACTGAATGTTTTTTACCTTCTGTCACAGGCACTGAACCCCCTTATCATAACTTAATGACATCACTGTAAGTGACAACAGTAGCAATAAATTAAGACCCAAATCTGAACACATCTGTTAAACAAAATACAATTTTGACATTTAAAACTAACTTGTTTGTAGTTATGCACTGGTAATTCTTATACCTGAAAATAAGACGAGCACACTTAATTCACTTAAATATTTACAATTTAAACTCATGTTCAATAAAATATGAATAATAATGATAATAAAGGCTTAACACTGTCAAAACATGAAGAAAATATCACATTGATTAAATCAATGTTTGCCAATTAAGTTTGACTTGTACACCATGAAAAATACCTTCATAACCATCTTGTGACGTAATGTTTCATTATAAATTATTTAAAGAATATCTCCATTCTTCAAGATATTATTACACTGACACTTTTCATCCAGAAATGAATAACTTTCCAGGTTCTTACATATACACGTCTGGAATACAGCCTGGCTGGCCAGACTGTTCGTATTGATCCGTGTGTTGCTTTCCTCCAGTCTAGTCCAGTAGGAAGTTGACCATGTTTTGACACCACAGTAAATATATACAAACATTTACTTATGAGGCATATTGTAAAGCTTAACTCTGATAATAAGTTCTTAAACTACAAAATTCAAAAAAACATTTTAACAAACACAACTTTCTTTTTTCAAATGGAGCACACGCACCACTCCTGATAAATAAAAAAATGGTTTGAAAATAACTGTTTATTTTAGAACACAAAATAATGAGCATCTTACCTGTTAATGTTTTATGTGTGAGTTTCCATATGTCGGTTACAAGCATACAAGTTGAGCTTTGTAATTGTGTTGCTATTATTTTATTCTTCTGGTAATTATTATATCAGAATGTCCATAATGGTTCGTTCGGTAACTGTGCTGCACGTTCCGGGATGGTTCAAGTTAAGAGTCACTAACTTTATTATTGAAGTTTTGTACAAATCAATGATATACGTTATATCGTTCAAAGTCACATAAAATCAAGCTAAGCCTACAAGTTTTATGGTTAGTGATTTATACTTACTCTAAAATGTTGAAAAATGATTTGTATATAACAATATTTCAGTGATCTAATGAAGCAAAATTCTGGACTTTATTTTAAATAGTGGATTTATTTTATTTCAGTACTGATTCAAAGGTATATTTTCATCTGAAGTAGATCGAAAGACAGGCTTGTACAAAAATATTTATTAAATTGTTAAAAAGGGCCTAAACAAACAGTAATTTCACACAGCTGAACTATAGCAGTTTACTATGTTTCTTACACACCATGCACTAGTTAAAGATGTCACAGAGAACTGTGAGCTTCACAGGTGAGTGAATATTCAGTACGAATGCTCACAGCGTGCACTAAACAGCTGGCCTTTTTCTATTCACTTGGAATTTTTTTTATTACTGATCACCCCCCCAAAGTTAACTTTCCCATTTATCCATCTGAACACTTACCTTTTTAACATATCTATCATTACATGGTATAAAAACTTTGTGAAACTTGGATGTGATTCACACATTATTTGCTTCTCTTTCTGCAACAAATGTTCTCTCAGCTTTACTGGTTAATAATGTGACATGCCATCAGGACAGCATATGCTGTACCTGTAACATCATCGAATGCAATGGGCAATGACATTTCAGAATGCATCTTAGCACACCCATATCCTACTGTGGAGCACATTACACACTCATGTATAATACATACATTTAACCAAATCAACATATGCAAACACACAATCGACTTCATGAAATTAAACATTAAACTCACCAAAACATCCACACACACATTTACTGAAGGGCACATAACCCTGCTTGTGCTTTACTTTTCAGGTTGTATAAAGGATATACGCTGTAGTAGACATACGTAATAACAGCTAATATTACAAGGATAAAGGATATACACTGTAGTAGACATACGTAATAACAGCTAATATTACAAGGATAAAGGATATACACTGTAGTAGACATACGTAATAACAGCTGATATTACAAGGATAAAGGATATACACTGTAATATGCGTACATAATACAACGATAAAGACTTTTTAAATGAAAAACAGCTCAAATTATTCTAACCATACTTTCCACATGCAATAAAAAATTTGTTACACGTTTATATGTACAAATGTATGTGTTCTTCTTCATCACTTTCCACAATGTAAACGAAAAGCTAGATGCTACTATCTGATGTGGTTCAAAATTAAAACAAATAATTTTTACATGTTGTGAATATAGAAGTTGATTATAGCCTTCTAAAGATATTATGTATACAAATGCAATGTCTCTTAGGCTCACATATCCATTTTATATGCTTAGATCAGTCTCTAAACTAATGCATGGACGTAAAGTTTGCAGACAAAATAATAAAACAATTTATTTTTAAAATTACGTTCAAGTCACTGTAACAGATGCACATTAGTGAAATCATGTGCTGTCGAAAAGATTTGGCAAATCTTCCACTTACTCGCAGTGTTTTCTGTTGTGGTCCAAACCATCTGGAACTTTTGTAAACTTTTTGTGTTTGAAGAAATTAATTTTTATTATTCAAAACACACTTAACTTTGCTTCTGTCTTCTAGTAACCGCAGAAACCAAGAAGTATGAACATTCATCGAACCATCTGAAATTCAGTTCATGGCCACCATACAGGATAAGAGTGCCACGTGTACAGCCTTTGGTTAGCCAATCAACAGTACGTGAGTACGTGATATAACTCTCACGGTCCTCAGACCACATTCCACCGTGAAATAATGGTGTTACTTAGCAGACAGGTCAAGGTGCTAACCAATCAGAACCTAGAATGTACAGAAACCAGACAGCTTTTTCCACAAAGAATAAGGAGAGACTGGCTTTATTCCAGTGAACAAGTCTAAATTGTGTTCCGAGAAAATTCTTTCCTTCTGGCTCGAGCCCAATAAAACATTATGCAAAATTCCATTTCACACAATGCTACGTTATGTTTTATATTCAAACAAACGTATCGCCTAGATCACAAGATTAGCAAGTAGGAAATGCTGTTATTTGTTCTTAAATCATACAAAGTTGTCTTGTAAAAAGTTTACCCACTCATATTTTAAGGTAAAATTTTTGAATGTAATTTGAACAAACCTATGTATAAATACACAGTTTATAAGTAACTTATAATTACCTCACAAAATTTACCTTATTGTCTTTAACCTAATGTCTATTTCCATGTGAACCTAAACCTTTTCTTGAAGTTTTATGTCAAACTTTATCATTTTCTGCCAGTTCTGATATTTCTGGACGAACAATTCAGTGCAATAATAGTAACATTTATTAAACGCATAAATTAATTAGACATTTATCTTCATTTCTTTTGTTTTTAATTTACAGACAATTATCACATCAACGTGGGAGCCCTGTTTGAGAAAATCTGATATAAAAACATACTTGAAAACACTATGTTCATTTCTGGGAAATTGTAAGGGATGCATCTGTGAATCTTAGCTGTATTCAGAACTATATTTATAATACTTTTGACAACAAATATATTTGTTAAAACCACAACAAACATGCAAGTTATATTATAGTGTTTGTATGAAAAGTGTGGATTTTTGTGGAATGTATTTTCTTTAATATTTACTCATTATTACAAACAAATAACAGACATAACAGGCTTTTCTATTAAGCAATTATGAATCATTCAGTGTATACAGTTGTTTTCATACTGATTTTTAGTTACACCCAAGTTTCTTGTTACTCACAACCAAAACAATGTCAGCCTGTGATGAAGTCGATGTTATTTATTAGCAGTTAATCTCAGACTGAAATTCCTTGTAGAACACAGAGAGAACACATAATCCTTTGAGTCTCAAATAGCATTTATTCCAAGCTACATAAAAATATATACATGTGTAATGAAATACCTAAAGTACACTTATACATGTGTAATGAAATACCTAAAGTACACTTAAATTTGAAAAGGAATATAATTTTGTTCTGCAAACATTAAAAACATTTTTTGCCCAATTATAATTTACTGATTAGCATGAAACACCACACCAAGAACTTTCTCAATTTAAAACCAACACCAAGTTATCGTATGGCAGAAAAGGAACAGCTTTCATATTACTTATTGTTCTGTAACTTGTTCCTTGGAGGTGACAATGGATCTGAATTAAGTGAAAGACCCTCATAAAACCAGTTGTGACTGCAGAGGAAATTCCAGTGTATAAGGATGTGTTTTTATATTATCATGTTATTAAATATGATTCCCAAACATTGTGTGACCATTCTCACCTGCAGTCTTCTCCATCTCAAGATGTTATGCCCTAAGCCTTAAAACAGTAGCCTTCTTATTCCACTTGCTAAGCCTTGAAGAATCGATCAGAGTTCCTACAAAATGTCTTAAAAAAACACCAATTTCAGCTTTTCATTCTAGAACAAAAAATGCCCATTTTAACGGTCCCGATGTTTAACAGAAACTTGTGGTCATGAACTATGTATGATGTTTAGAAAGTTGCTAACTTTAAACATGATTGTGAAGCTTTTAAATGTGAACAACAAAAAGTTAAAACACAGGCTGAAACACTACCCCACTATCACTTCAATTTGAGAAAACTTTTGAAGTTAAAACTCAAACTAAAACAGTACCCTAGTATCACTTCAATTAGAGAAAAGTTTTGAGGTTACAAGAAAACTTTATCCAAGAGACAAAACCCAAAGATATTCCAGCAGTTCGTGAAATGTTTATGTTCCAACTGGTAATGAAGTAATAATTTAAAAACCTTTGTTAAGTACTTTTGGTGTTTAAAATACAGACAGGTGTTTTAGGGCTCCCACCTACCTATAACAATCCTCCAGTTAAGAGGAAAGACAGATGAAGTAGACTGCACAATGTGACAGAGTAGCAAGTATCACTGATACTGGGATGTGAGCTTTTGGTTTCCTTTCTTATATTAGCTTGCTTCACCTGATAGTCAAGACTGCTCCAGACCAGTTCACGTGTGTGTATGGAACAACACACACACAGGGGCTAGCCTAGAAGCTAACAGAAATAAGCAGACAATGAATCAATGCATGACCAGACACCAGACATGACATTACCGTCTGGTTGTTACTCATTCAGACAGATAAATAATCCAGAAAATCCACCTTACCTGTAAACAACTGTCTGGTCAGTCAGAACAAGGCAAGGTAAACACATTGGTCTAAAACTTCAGACTTTTACATTTAAGTATAAATTAAAATGTCTAGTCATAACAAATTACTTAAGGTCGACAAAATATGAAATAAAAGAAAAATAGACCCATTCATAAAAGGTTAGATGTGTTGTTTACTAGCCAGATATTGATGTTATGTAACCAGACTTGGATATTCACGTATTATTAAACTCATGTCTCTGAAATAATGTTTACATTCCCCAAGCATCTAATACATTTATCACAACTAGAAATCACCCTTCATTTCTGTCAACATTCTACCTTTTCAAGTATTTTCCAAATCCAGTGAAAGTCTGTTTCCATAAACACCAGGTAACACTTTTCAAAATATATATATTCAGGTTATATTGAAAAATAGCTTTACACAGCATACTGAAAGTTTAAATTGTTTATTCTTGTACAAAGATGGAAGCTGGTAATACATGTCATTACACTTTCTTAATCTCCACCCCAGGACACATTAGGTTTCTATTATGGGTAAATCAGCATCAAAAAGGCAAAATAAATATTAATATAACAAATGTATTTGTCAAAGTTCAAATATTTACCTGTCAGTTAACTCATATTTACATACTATACTGAAACAATGACTGAATACCAAACCACAGAACTAATTTATAGTTATTTAACAACTATAATAATTTCAGGTGTTTTTGTTTTTTGGGGGGAGGTGGCAGCTTTAGATATGTTTAATATGGATGATTTGGTACAAACTAACAATGTTGAAGATTTAGTTTAACCAGTCGGAAATAATACTACAGTCTTGTCAGTTAGTACACATAACTTTACAAACATGTTTAATATGGATGATTTGGTACAAACTAATGTTGAAGATTTAGTTTAACCAGTTGGAAATAATACTACAGTCTTGTCAGTTAGTACACAAAACTTTACAAACACGTTTAATATGGATGATTTGGTACAAACTAACAATGTTGAAGATTTAGTTTAACCAGTTGGAAATAATACTACAGTCTTGTCAGTTAATACACAAAACTTTACAAACATGTTTAATATGGACGATTTGGTACAAACTAACAATGTTGAAGACTTAGTTTAACCAGTTGGAAATAATACTACAGTCTTGTCAGTAAGTAAACAAAACTTTACAAACATGTTTAATATGGACGATTTGGTACAAACTAACAATGTTGAAGATTTAGTTTAACCAGTTGGAAATAATACTACAGTCTTGTCAGTTAGTACACAAAACTTTACAAACACGTTTAATATGGACGATTTGGTACAAACTAATGTTGAAGATTTAGTTTAACCAGTTGGAAATAATACTACAGTCTTGTCAGTTAGTACACAAAACTTTACAAACATGTTTAATATGGACAATTTGGTACAAACTAACAATGTTGAAGATTTAGTTTAACCAGTTGGAAATAATACTACAGTCTTGTCAGTTAATACACAAAACTTTACAAACACGTTTAATATGGACGATTTGGTACAAACTAATGTTGAAGATTTAGTTTAACCAGTTGGAAATAATACTACAGTCTTGTCAGTTAATACACAAAACTTTACAAACACGTTTAATATGGACGATTTGGTACAAACTAATGTTGAAGATTTAGTTTAACCAGTTGGAAATAATACTACAGTCTTGTCAGTTAATACACAAAACTTTACAAACATGTTTAATATGGACGATTTGGTACAAACTAATGTTGAAGATTTAGTTTAACCAGTTGGAAATAATACTACAGTCTTGTCAGTAAGTAAACAAAACTTTACAAACATGTTTAATATGGACGATTTGGTACAAACTAACAATGTTGAAGATTTAGTTTAACCAGTTGGAAATAATACTACAGTCTTGTCAGTTAATACACAAAACTTTACAAACATGTTTAATATGGACGATTTGGTACAAACTAACAATGTTGAAGATTTAGTTTAACCAGTTGGAAATAATACTACAGTCTTGTCAGTAAGTAAACAAAACTTTACAAACATGTTTAATATGGACGATTTGGTACAAACTAACAATGTTGAAGATTTAGTTTAACCAGTTGGAAATAATACTACAGTCTTGTCAGTTAATACACAAAACTTTACAAACATGTTTAATATGGACGATTTGGTACAAACTAACAATGTTGAAGATTTAGTTTAACCAGTTGGAAATAATACTACAGTCTTGTCAGTTAATACACAAAACTTTACAAACATGTTTAATATGGACGATTTGGTACAAACTAACAATGTTGAAGATTTAGTTTAACCAGTTGGAAATAATACTACAGTCTTGTCAGTTAATACACAAAACTTTACAAACATGTTTAATATGGACGATTTGGTACAAACTAACAATGTTGAAGATTTAGTTTAACCAGTTGGAAATAATACTACAGTCTTGTCAGTTAATACACAAAACTTTACAAACATGTTTAATATGGACGATTTGGTACAAACTAACAATGTTGAAGATTTAGTTTAACCAGTTGGAAATAATACTACAGTCTTGTCAGTTAATACACAAAACTTTACAAACATGTTTAATATGGACGATTTGGTACAAACTAACAATGTTGAAGATTTAGTTTAACCAGTTGGAAATAATACTACAGTCTTGTCAGTTAGTACACATGTTTAACTTTACAAACATGTTTAATATGGACAATTTGGTACAAACTAACAATGTTGAAGATTTAGTTTAACCAGTTGGAAATAATACTACAGTCTTGTCAGTTAATACACAAAACTTTACAAACATGTTTAATATGGATGATTTGGTACAAACTAACAATGTTGAAGATTTAGTTTAACCAGTTGGAAATAATACTACAGTCTTGTCAGTTAATACACAAAACTTTACAAACATGTTTAATATGGACGATTTGGTACAAACTAACAATGTTGAAGATTTAGTTTAACCAGTTGGAAATAATACTACAGTCTTGTCAGTTAGTACACAAAACTTTACAAACATGTTTAATATGGACGATTTGGTACAAACTAACAATGTTGAAGATTTAGTTTAACCAGTTGGAAATAATACTACAGTCTTGTCAGTTAGTACACAAAACTTTACAAACATGTTTAATATGGACGATTTGGTACAAACTAACAATGTTGAAGATTTAGTTTAACCAGTTGGAAATAATAGTAGTCTTGTCAGTTAGTACACAAAACTTTACAAACACGTTTAATATGGACGATTTGGTACAAACTAACAATGTTGAAGATTTAGTTTAACCAGTTGGAAATAATACTACAGTCTTGTCAGTTAGTACACAAAACTTTACAAACATGTTTAATATGGACGATTTGGTACAAACTAACAATGTTGAAGATTTAGTTTAACCAGTTGGAAATAATACTACAGTCTTGTCAGTTAATACACAAAACTTTACAAACATATTTAATATGGACGATTTGGTACAAACTAATAATGTTGAAGACTTAGTTTAACCAGTTGGAAATAATACTACAGTCTTGTCAGTTAATACACAAAACTTTACAAACATGTTTAATATGGACGATTTGGTACAAACTAACAATGTTGAAGATTTAGTTTAACCAGTTGGAAATAATACTACAGTCTTGTCAGTTAGTACACAAAACTTTACAAACATGTTTAATATGGACGATTTGGTACAAACTAACAATGTTGAAGATTTAGTTTAACCAGTTGGAAATAATACTACAGTCTTGTCAGTTAATACACAAAACTTTACAAACATGTTTAATATGGATGATTTGGTACAAACTAACAATGTTGAAGATTTAGTTTAACCAGTTGGAAATAATACTACAGTCTTGTCAGTTAGTACACAAAACTTTACAAACATGTTTAATATGGACGATTTGGTACAAACTAACAATGTTGAAGATTTAGTTTAACCAGTTGGAAATAATACTACAGTCTTGTCAGTTAGTACACAAAACTTTACAAACATGTTTAATATGGATGATTTGGTACAAACTAACAATGTTGAAGATTTAGTTTAACCAGTTGGAAATAATACTACAGTCTTGTCAGTTAGTACACAAAACTTTACAAACATGTTTAATATGGATGATTTGGTACAAACTAACAATGTTGAAGATTTAGTTTAACCAGTTGGAAATAATACTACAGTCTTGTCAGTTAGTACACAAAACTTTACAAACATGTTTAATATGGATGATTTGGTACAAACTAACAATGTTGAAGATTTAGTTTAACCAGTTGGAAATAATACTACAGTCTTGTCAGTTAGTACACAAAACTTTACAAACATGTTTAATATGGACGATTTGGTACAAACTAACAATGTTGAAGATTTAGTTTAACCAGTTGGAAATAATACTACAGTCTTGTCAGTTAGTACACAAAACTTTACAAACATGTTTAATATGGACGATTTGGTACAAACTAACAATGTTGAAGATTTAGTTTAACCAGTTGGAAATAATACTACAGTCTTGTCAGTTAGTACACAAAACTTTACAAACATGTTTAATATGGACGATTTGGTACAAACTAATAATGTTGAAGATTTAGTTTAACCAGTTGGAAATAATACTACAGTCTTGTCAGTTAATACACAAAACTTTACAAACATATTTAATATGGACGATTTGGTACAAACTAACAATGTTGAAGATTTAGTTTAACCAGTTGGAAATAATACTACAGTCTTGTCAGTTAATACACAAAACTTTACAAACATATTTAATATGGACGATTTGGTACAAACTAACAATGTTGAAGATTTAGTTTAACCAGTTGGAAATAATACTACAGTCTTGTCAGTTAGTACACAAAACTTTACAAACATGTTTAATATGGACGATTTGGTACAAACTAACAATGTTGAAGATTTAGTTTAACCAGTTGGAAATAATACTACAGTCTTGTCAGTTAATACACAAAACTTTACAAACACGTTTAATATGGACGATTTGGTACAAACTAACAATGTTGAAGATTTAGTTTAACCAGTTGGAAATAATACTACAGTCTTGTCAGTAAGTAAACAAAACTTTACAAAAATGTTTAAGAGAAAACTAGAAAAACAATTATTTAAAGTAACAAGGAATTTCAGAGCTCTTGAAGAAATGAAATCGTGTAGAGTATTCTGAAAAAGGTGAAATTATCTCTTATTAGTTCAGTATCAATCAATACTGTTAAGAACTTCCTTTCAATCATGTGATATAACTGTTGAACAATATAGTTAGATTTGTTACACGAGTTCAAACTTAGTTACAAATCACCATCACTATATTTGAAATTTATCTCATATTTCAAACATAATGTCACCCTTAGCTATTACTGCACTTTCAAATAAGGTAAAAAACTCTTATTGTTTATTTTACCAACTCTCCATGCAATCTGGCAAAGCTTCTACAAATCACATCTCGATCAACTTCCAATAAATATTACTTGTATGTGGCTTTATTCAAAGTAACATAATTTATTTAAAATGAAACATACATTAAATTCACATAGAAATTAAACTCTTTGGTAAAATTCAGAACTATAAATTAAGTTTTTATGTTATCAAACACAGCAGTCCTATAAAGCAAACATTCAGAGCACTGTATTACATCTACTATAACCACAAGATTTTGAAATTATCTTGTAACATTGTTCTTTCATTGACTACAAAATCATGAAACTGGCATGGTTCATAATTCCATGGCCTGAATGTGTTTATGTAATAACAGATTCCAATATTTTTATAATGCACATAATTAAATCTTCAAATTATCTCATGTAATTACTTTTACAGCCAAAATTAATTAAAACCTTTATTTTTTACCACTAATGTCATCGTAATTCACAGGTAAAAATTTCTAAAGTGCTCACCCCTAATTTTGTTCCAATGTACAAAAAAACATTTGAAATAAGTGTTAAACTTCATCCATCTTGGAGATTGAGTGTGTTTTCTTATAGTAAAGCCACATCGGGTGTAGGTTGAAGTTCTACACTGCAAAGGCATGGTACCATTACATATTATGTGATATAAAGACGTTTATTACATTTAAAGTATATTATTATTTTACTGTTTATATGATAGTACAATTACATTATTTTAGTGTAGTCAGTCACTTTTGTATTGTTCCTGTTACAAAACTGTCTTCCATGATCCTGAAACATCTTAATGTATGAACGGTTCATTCTTCTTTCTTTGTTATGATAGAATTCCACTTTTCAGCATGAGTCTCACCCCTCTCATTCAAGTCTTGAACTATCTGTAGTCCAACCTGAGGACTTGAGCTTATAATACAAAAATCCTGATGGAACTACAAGGCACCTGAAGAAGTCTTGAGTCAAAACCTTCAACTGGCATGTCCTCAGACTTCCCAATACTTAGCTGGGTGTGCAGGTTCACTGATGCCTTACTCTCAATTTAATGTCTTAAACATTGCTCTGTATGTCTCTGTGGACAGAGCTATCAAAGGATCCCAAACTAATGATTCCTCATTGAGATATCATGGATGTCCAGCAAATATTTTAGACATATTTTATCAGAATTCACCGTCTTATACTTACCAAGACATTGTAAGATCATTCTGAGGAGCAGAAATGGCATCAGAAGTAGTTAATCATGCCTTCAGAAAGACTTAAACAGCAAAGATGCACTTGTCAAAGAATCCTCTTTCCTCACAACCAGTGAGCATAAACTGTCCCATTAACATCCAGATCTTGAGAAGTCATACAATGCCTTGGCCATCTATTGTACATCCTATAACTTGTGTTTCAAGATGATAGTCATCTAAAGGTTGGCTCACCTGAAGTTATTTTGTGGCAAAATCAGTGATAACTGTCCTTATCTTCCTCCATGACTCCTGCCACAATATCACAATCATTTGGAGCGTCATAACTAAACTAGTTCATGTACTTGTTGGAATCGACTGAATATTACATAACTGGACCATAGGATAAACTTGTATATTTTTTGAATATATGACACTTTTCATCAATAAAAGAAAATAAGATGTCTAACATCATATCCTCAAAAACAATACAAACAAGACAGTAGAGATATAAATGTCTTTTCTATTATGTTGTTTACATCATTTTTAAGTAACTGATACTAGCCATCCCTACATTTACTTTGTTTTTAAAAAGGTTTCCCTGACTTGCTTACATAATTTAGTGTTTCAATAGATGTAGGAAGGTTATATTTATAACCAAGTTCTAAATACAATGAAGTTCTAACTGTAATATTTATTATTGATCTATTATTGACTGGTTATTCCTGTTTCACCCTGTACTTGAAGAAATGCAAAATGTCTGTAAGAAAGCTAACTTCTAGTAGTAATGATAACATTGTCTACACAAGAATTATGATTTTTTAAATTACTACTAGTTATTAATAATACTTATAAAAACAGACACTTGATACCAGACTACATCACCTCAGTAAAACTGGTTACGTAATAAAAAAAGTGAAAGTAGAACAAGAAACTCAAACTATTTCTCATGATACTTACATTACCAGAACTTGTGATTCATTCATTACATAGATATTGTTACAAAATGTATAGTATGGTAAAGTTCTGATGACCTATTCAGGAGATATTTAAATAACAACTATGAGTGTGTGTTTTCTTATAGCAAAGCCACATGGGGCTATCTGCTGAGCCTACTGAGGGGAATCGAACCCCTGATTTTAGCATTGTAAATCCAGAGACATACCACTGTACTAGAGGGGGCAAACTATTATGACAAACAGAAACATCTATATAGACAGTGCTGCCACCTGTCTGGTATAAAACAATCCAGAAATTAAAAGTGCCAGTATGAATTATTTATATGTGGAATATTCTTTAACATTTTGATCAATGTGGAATATTCTATAATATTCCAAAAAGTGTTAAAATATTCCATAATATCCTAGAATATTTGAAAAATGCAGATATAATACAAGCTACAAGGTAAAATTTCAACAACCTTGAGTAACCCCTGAAAGTTATTCAACATGAATAGAATTTGGTGTGAATTACTTGTATATTGGAATAAAATGTATGGGGATAAGAGTATTGTAGCTCAAAACTTTGAAAATAAAAACCACCATAAAAATATAATGTAGCACTACAATACAGACTTAAAACAACATCTTGACGAGCACAAACTAAACCTTAAAAATATAATGTAGCACTACAATACAGACTTAAAACAACATCTTGACGAGCACAAACTAAACCTTAAAAATATAATGTAGCACTACAATACAGACTTAAAACAACATCTTGACGAGCACAAACTAAACCTTAAAAATATAATGTAGCACTACAATACAGACTTAAAACAACATCTTGACGAGCACAAACTAAACCTTAAAAATATAATGTAGCACTACAATACAGACTTAAAACAACATCTTGACGAGCACAAACTAAACCTTAAAAATATAATGTAGCACTACAATACAGACTTAAAACAACATCTTGACAAGCACAAACTAAACCTTAAAAATATAATGTAGCACTACAATACAGACTTAAAACAACATCTTGACGAGCACAAACTAAACCTTAAAAATATAATGTAGCACTACAATACAGACTTAAAACAACATCTTGACGAGCACAAACTAAACCTTAAAAATATAATGTAGCACTACAATACAGACTTAAAACAACATCTTGACGAGCACAAACTAAACCTTAAAAATATAATGTAGCACTACAATACAGACTTAAAACAACATCTTGACAAGCACAAACTAAACCTTAAAAATATAATTCTAGTTTCCTAATATACAAATAAAATATGTCTAGTGAAATAGATTTTTTTTAAGTTGGATGTCTCCCAATTAAATTGTGAAATAATTCTGTTTGCCCACAACAAAACATGTTTGTGGGACCACAGCAAACAAGAGGGAATCCTCAATAGCCACAGCACTTGAGATTCCTTCAGGTGGGATTAAAGTTAATTAATCTGCGAGACCCTGGGTGTGATGAAATACATCAACTGAAAGAATTTAATCTCTTCAGTCCAAAACTGTAATTAGATCTCAAATCGGTCGAGAGATAAAGGAGCTAATGAACTCTGTGAGCCACTATGATGTGGCTAAAGATAAGGACTACTGAAATCAAACTTTCTTTTTAGGCCTAAAGCCTTCATATGATTCAAAATAATAATTGTGTGATTCAAAATAATGGTTGATTTTTTAAGGTACCATAGTATATTAAAAATGGATTCCAGCAAGTCTATAGCTAGAGAAACCAGAAATTACCAGCATAAGAGAACATTCATATGAAACTTTTTAACTACTATAATAATGATACAAGTGTCTATAATTTATGTTAAGACCAGTTTGAACTCATCAGTAACACTTATTTGTTAATCATAATGTGGTACTTTCATTATTCAGTAATAATAATAATAGAATAACAAATAGTGGGGGCAAAACTTTTCAGGTTATGAGATAATTTTTTTTGCTATGTAGCTACTTCACAAGTAAAAATTGTAATACCAAAATATATGAAATTCATTGCTTTCCACTTTTCAGCATTAAAATTGTTGTTTTAAGTTAAATATACTTCCTAAAATTTAATTTTTCATTTACCTTAGTGCTTACTTCTACCAATAGATGGCAGCAAATTACCCAATATACTTTTATAGTAGCTGAAAAATATTTTATGCCAAATAAAACATTCATAAATTTGTTTTATAAACTTAACACTTACATATTATAAACACGTTATACACAGAAAATAAGTTGAGTACAAATAACAGTTGAGTTACAAGAAGTACCAGAAATAAGAAAGCATTATAAATTTAAGTTTAAATTGATTCTAGAATTTCAAGATGGTTGGCCAAAAGGAAATTGAATAGAGTATATGAAAATGTAAAAATTAACAGTAAGGATTTCTTTAACAATAAACAAAATATGATTACTGGATTAGGACCCTTGAGGGATGACATAAGAAAATGATGATTATGGGATGGCTGGGGTTATTAAAACAATATACCCAAACTGGAACATGGAACCAAGACAGAACAAAATAATCACACAAATTTTGAGTTTACTGAAACTGGGAAGTTTAAAGAATGATAAGACCTATGGTAGAAATACCTCAAGGACTTTGAAGGAGGTTAAGGATCAGATATGTGAGCCACTTGCTACTAGTTTTGTTAATCTTCGAACAGTGGTCAGAGGATTGGACGTTAGCTAATATAACTCCTCTTTTCAAAGAAGGCAATAAAAACTGTCCCAATAAGTACAGACCATTAATGTTACATCAGTCATGGAAAGTCTGTTAAAAGATGCCTTGTAAATTCTTTTAACAATGTTGAAAATCAGGCATTTGTTATAAATGGTGTTCAGTCAAACTGGATTAGTTTTGACTTCTACTAACAATCACAAACTGGATTAGTGTTATCAGTATTTACATCAATGAAACTTCTAGTAACAATCACAAACTGGATTAGTGTCATCAGTATTTACATCAATGAAACTTCTACTAACAATCACAAACTGGATTAGTGTCATCAGTATTTACATCAATGAAACTTCTACTAACAATCACAAACTGGATTAGTGTCATCAGTATTTACATCAACGAAACTTCTACTAACAATCACAAACTGGATTAGTGTCATCAGTATTTACATCAATGAAACTTCTACTAACAATCACAAACTGGATTAGTGTTATCAGTATTTACATCAATGAAACTTCTACTAACAATCACAAACTGGATTAGTGTTATCAGTATTTACATCAATGAAACTTCTACTAACAATCACAAACTGGATTAGTGTCATCAGTATTTACATCAACGAAACTTCTACTAACAATCACAAACTGGATTAGTGTCATCAGTATTTACATCAACGAAACTTCTACTAACAATCACAAACTGGATTAGTGTCATCAGTATTTACATCAACGAAACTTCTAACAATCACAAACTGGATTAGTGTCATCAGTATTTACATCAACGAAACTTCTACTAACAATCACAAACTGGATTAGTGTCATCAGTATTTACATCAACGAAACTTCTACTAACAATCACAAACTGGATTAGTGTCATCAGTATTTACATCAACGAAACTTCTACTAACAATCACAAACTGGATTAGTGTCATCAGTATTTACATCAACGAAACTTCTACTAACAATCACAAACTGGATTAGTGTCATCAGTATTTACATCAACGAAACTTCTACTAACAATCACAAACTGGATTAGTGTCATCAGTATTTACATCAACGAAACTTCTACTAACAATCACAAACTGGATTAGTGTCATCAGTATTTACATCAATGAAACTTCTACTAACAATCACAAACTGGATTAGTGTTATCAGTATTTACATCAAAACTGAAACTTCTACTAACAATCACAAACTGGATTAGTGTCATCAGTATTTACATCAATGAAACTTCTACTAACAATCACAAACTGGATTAGTGTTATCAGTATTTACATCAATGAAACTTCTACTAACAATCACAAACTGGATTAGTGTCATCAGTATTTACATCAATGAAACTTCTAAACAATCACAAACTGGATTAGTGTCATCAGTATTTACATCAATGAAACTTCTACTAACAATCACAAACTGGATTAGTGTCATCAGTATTTACATCAACGAAACTTCTACTAACAATCACAAACTGGATTAGTGTCATCAGTATTTACATCAATCAAACTTCTACTAACAATCACAAACTGGATTAGTGTCATCAGTATTTACATCAATGAAACTTCTACTAACAATCACAAACTGGATTAGTGTCATCAGTATTTACATCAATGAAACTTCTAGTAACAATCACAAACTGGATTAGTGTTATCAGTATTTACATCAATGAAACTTCTACTAACAATCACAAACTGGATTAGTGTTATCAGTATTTACATCAATGAAACTTCTAGTAACAATCACAAACTGGATTAGTGTTATCAGTATTTACATCAATGAAACTTCTACTAACAATCACAAACTGGATTAGTGTTCTACTATCAGTATTTACATCAATGAAACTTCTACTAACAATCACAAACTGGATTAGTGTTATCAGTATTTACATCAATGAAACTTCTACTAACAATCACAAACTGGATTAGTGTCATCAGTATTTACATCAATGAAACTTCTACTAACAATCACAAACTGGATTAGTGTCATCAGTATTTACATCAATGAAACTTCTACTAACAATCACAAACTGGATTAGTGTCATCAGTATTTACATCAATGAAACTTCTACTAACAATCACAAACTGGATTAGTGTCATCAGTATTTACATCAATGAAACTTCTACTAACAATCACAAACTGGATTAGTGTCATCAGTATTTACATCAATGAAACTTCTACTAACAATCACAAACTGGATTAGTGTCATCAGTATTTACATCAATGAAACTTCTACTACACAATCACAAACTGGATTAGTGTCATCAGTATTTACATCAATGAAACTTCTACTAACAATCACAAACTGGATTAGTGTCATCAGTATTTACATCAAGGAAACTTCTACTAACAATCACAAACTGGATTAGTGTCATCAGTATTTACATCAATGAAACTTCTACTAACAATCACAAACTGGATTAGTGTCATCAGTATTTACATCAATGAAACTTCTACTAACAATCACAAACTGGATTAGTGTCATCAGTATTTACATCAATGAAACTTCTACTAACAATCACAAACTGGATTAGTGTTATCAGTATTTACATCAATGAAACTTCTACTAACAATCACAAACTGGATTAGTGTCATCAGTATTTACATCAACGAAACTTCTACTAACAATCACAAACTGGATTAGTGTCATCAGTATTTACATCAACGAAACTTCTACTAACAATCACAAACTGGATTAGTGTCATCAGTATTTACATCAATGAAACTTCTACTAACAATCACAAACTGGATTAGTGTCATCAGTATTTACATCAATGAAACTTCTACTAACAATCACAAACTGGATTAGTGTCATCAGTATTTACATCAATGAAACTTCTACTAACAATCACAAACTGGATTAGTGTCATCAGTATTTACATCAATGAAACTTCTACTAACAATCACAAACTGGATTAGTGTCATCAGTATTTACATCAACGAAACTTCTACTAACAATCACAAACTGGATTAGTGTCATCAGTATTTACATCAACGAAACTTCTACTAACAATCACAAACTGGATTAGTGTCATCAGTATTTACATCAACGAAACTTCTACTAACAATCACAAACTGGATTAGTGTCATCAGTATTTACATCAACGAAACTTCTACTAACAATCACAAACTGGATTAGTGTCATCAGTATTTACATCAACGAAACTTCTACTAACAATCACAAACTGGATTAGTGTCATCAGTATTTACATCAACGAAACTTCTACTAACAATCACAAACTGGATTAGTGTCATCAGTATTTACATCAACGAAACTTCTACTAACAATCACAAACTGGATTAGTGTCATCAGTATTTACATCAACGAAACTTCTACTAACAATCACAAACTGGATTAGTGTCATCAGTATTTACATCAACGAAACTTCTACTAACAATCACAAACTGGATTAGTGTTATCAGTATTTACATCAATGAAACTTCTACTAACAATCACAAACTGGATTAATGTTATCAGTATTTACATCAATGAAACTTCTATAACAATCACAAACTGGATTAGTGTTATCAGTATTTACATCAATGAAACTTCTACTAACAATCACAAACTGGATTAGTGTTATCAGTATTTACATCAATGAAACTTCTAGTAACAATCACAAACTGGATTAGTGTTATCAGTATTTACATCAATGAAACTTCTAGTAACAATCACAAACTGGATTAGTGTTATCAGTATTTACATCAATGAAACTTCTACTAACAATCACAAACTGGATTAGTGTCATCAGTATTTACATCAACGAAACTTCTACTAACAATCACAAACTGGATTAGTGTTATCAGTATTTACATCAACGAAACTTCTACTAACAATCACAAACTGGATTAGTGTCATCAGTATTTACATCAACGAAACTTCTACTAACAATCACAAACTGGATTAGTGTGATCAGTATTTACATCAACGAAACTTCTAACAATCACAAACTGGATTAGTGTCATCAGTATTTACATCAACGAAACTTCTAACAATCACAAACTGGATTAGTGTCATCAGTATTTACATCAACGAAACTTCTAACAATCACAAACTGGATTAGTGTCATCAGTATTTACATCAACGAAACTTCTACTAACAATCACAAACTGGATTAGTGTCATCAGTATTTACATCAAGGAAACTTCTACTAACAATCACAAACTGGATTAGTGTCATCAGTATTTACATCAAGGAAACTTCTACTAACAATCACAAACTGGATTAGTGTCATCAGTATTTACATCAACGAAACTTCTACTAACAATCACAAACTGGATTAGTGTCATCAGTATTTACATCAACGAAACTTCTAACAATCACAAACTGGATTAGTGTCATCAGTATTTACATCAACAAAACTTCTACTAACAATCACAAACTGGATTAGTGTCATCAGTATTTACATCAAGGAAACTTCTACTAACAATCACAAACTGGATTAGTGTCATCAGTATTTACATCAAGGAAACTTCTACTAACAATCACAAACTGGATTAGTGTCATCAATATTTACATCAACGAAACTTCTACTAACAATCACAAACTGGATTAGTGTCATCAGTATTTACATCAACGAAACTTCTACTAACAATCACAAACTGGATTAGTGTCATCAGTATTTACATCAATGAAACTTCTACTAACAATCACAAACTGGATTAGTGTTATCAGTATTTACATCAATGAAACTTCTACTAACAATCACAAACTGGATTAGTGTCATCAGTATTTACATCAATGAAACTTCTAACAATCACAAACTGGATTAGTGTCATCAGTATTTACATCAATGAAACTTCTACTAACAATCACAAACTGGATTAGTGTTATCAGTATTTACATCAACGAAACTTCTACTAACAATCACAAACTGGATTAGTGTTATCAGTATTTACATCAACGAAACTTCTACTAACAATCACAAACTGGATTAGTGTTATCAGTATTTACATCAACGAAACTTCTACTAACAATCACAAACTGGATTAGTGTCATCAGTATTTACATCAACGAAACTTCTACTAACAATCACAAACTGGATTAGTGTGATCAGTATTTACATCAACGAAACTTCTAACAATCACAAACTGGATTAGTGTCATCAGTATTTACATCAACGAAACTTCTACTAACAATCACAAACTGGATTAGTGTCATCAGTATTTACATCAACGAAACTTCTACTAACAATCACAAACTGGATTAGTGTCATCAGTATTTACATCAACGAAACTTCTACTAACAATCACATACTGGATTAGTGTCATCAGTATTTACATCAACGAAACTTCTACTAACAATCACAAACTGGATTAGTGTCATCAGTATTTACATCAACGAAACTTCTACTAACAATCACAAACTGGATTAGTGTTATCAGTATTTACATCAATGAAACTTCTACTAACAATCAATAAAGCTGTTAATCATATTTTTAGTTTTGATTATTCAAATTATCCAAGTAATCAAAAATACTAGCATTGTGATTTATATTTTCAATTTAATTTCAAGTGTATTCAGCTTAATCAATCAAAATCCCAACTTATGAATACAGGGTGTTCGGAAAGTCACTGTGCAGTTTTGTCTGTTAATAAATATATAAGTGCACAGTGACTTTCTGAACACCCTGTAGAATCAACAAACTTAAATTAGTGTTTTCAATAATTAGCAACTATCCAAGTTGATATGACAATAATAATTAATTTATTCAATGTAATCTACTAATGAACCAAACAATTAACAAATGCCACTAATGACTTGCTCTGTAACTTTCAATTAAAAATATCTGACTTGAGGTTCAACGAAACTCAGAAATAATTACACGCATACATTAATAACAATGAAATCAAATGTGTTAACACTTCAATTTTTATGTCTATATAAATTTTTATAACACTGAATTAAACAAACTTAAAAATTTATGCAAACACACACAGTACAAAACCTGGTGTTTTATTTTTGCAGATATTCATACATTATGACATGTCTTTCATATTTAGGATAAAACTGATTACTGTTAAATGTTAAACTTCAAATGGTTTGTGTAAATGACAATATTTATCAGGAGTTATGAAACTTTATATTACTGTTAGATTAAGTTTACAATTGTTATCTGTTGTTTAATGTTTCATACAACAAACACCTTATATGGACATTCCACCAAAAACTACCTGAGGTATAAGAAAAACATAACAATCTCATCCATAAATTCATAAACCTAGCAGTAAATTAAAACCTAACTAACACAAAACCACATATAACAGTTAATGTTGACACAAACTTTACAGTAAATTAAAACCTAACTAACACAAAACCACACATAACAGTTAATGTTGACACAAACTTTAAAGTTAGAGATAAATACATCAGAAACACCTTCACGGCAACTGAAGTGGATGACATTAAAAACAGACCTTTGAAGAGTTACAATATTACAAGCAAAGTTGTACTGACCTCAAATTTCCAAATACAAAATTCAAATTAAATGCCTGGTGTAGAAAATCTGCATCATTTAGTCGAGTCAGAAGGATTTGATATTCGACAACCATTTTAAAATACTAACACATTCCATCTCATAGTTATTTCTGAATTTTCAACTTAAATTCCAACACATTAACTGTCTAATACAGACATTCATTTCTATTCTAATAGTATTTCTTAACCATGTATTAGTAATTATATAATTTTTAACCTTCAATGATGTATTTAAATTTTTGCAAACAAACATAAAAATGACTTTAAATGAAATACTTTGCTCTTTAGAAACAATGATAAAAATAATTCGAAGCCTAGACTAACCAGCAAAAACTAGGCCTAGCTGATAGCCCGTCGCATAGTTCTTCTTACCAAACTTTTTGTTTCAATTAACTATCACAAGAAACCTAGAAGGGATATATACTGACAAGTTACAATGTCTATATACACAAATCCAAAACATAATTTATGTTTCACTTATCACTTGTAAGGATGTGGACACACAATGAAACTGTCAAAGTTGGTTTCACCAATGTAAGGTTAACTTATCCACACTTTACAGGTCATAAAAGGTAGAAGATATTCAGTGTGAAAGGTAATACTCATAATGAGGAATATTCACTGGTGGGCAGTAGCTTTCAATGTTAGGGCAAAAGTTTCTAATCTTGTTTTTAGGTAAATAAATTTTATAGTTCACTGGTACAGACTGAAACCTTGTACACAGATAGAATAACAACAACATGTCCTAGAATTCAATATCTAAACCTTTGGTGACCTGTCATATTCTTAAAAACATGTAATACTCTTGTAATATTTACATTCAGGAGTTCTTCTAACAGGGTGGTCAGCTTTGTAATGATTGCCTTTAGGTATGGTGGATGCAGTTATAAAGGCTGACTTTAACTGTTCTGTTTTAATATTTAATTTAAGGATAGGATAGCCTTGGATGGACCAATAGACTCTTTGTTGTCCTATATATATATATAAACAAACATCATTCTCTTACAAACATCCAAATGTAGACACTAATAGAATAAAAAGTTACATTCTGATACTTATTTACTGATGGTATTTATTTCAACTATTACTCATTAGCTAACCCTTTTAATTTTTTTTTTAATTTCTCTCTAAGTGGAACTATTACGTAAATCATAAACTTGGAGAACATTCACTGTTTATTTTTATTTTCCCATTTTTTAAAAAAAAACTTATTAGATCATTTAGCATCACACACAAACATTGGGAATACTCTGCATGGTACTCTGACCACTAGAGTAAGTTCAACATCTCATCACTACAAATAACATTTATCACTCCACCGAAAACAAAAAGTTCTAGCGTTAACACCTTTACATTTTGCACTACTGAATACTAGTACATAAATAGTAACCTTCGACTCGAGGGGAAAGCACAT